>NC_057430.1:7190000-7494713 GCF_019457755.1 Venturia canescens
CCCAGTTTCGTATGCCTATCGGTAGATTGAACCTGAAACTTTTTTACATTTTTTCATAACAATCAAATAAGTTGTTTTATTCCACATCGATGACGATTTACGCCGGAGCTACAAAGAAAAATTTTTTTTGTCAAATATTTAACAACTGTTTTTTCCTATCGTTATTGATTTATCAGCAATTTCCCTTAGGCGATTTGATTTATCTCACCAACTCTTGATATAGAAATTTAAACAAAATTCCAATTAAAAAAACTATGCCAAAAACCATAAATTTTACATGTGAATGATGCCAATGAAACCACTAAGTTCTGGGTTCCTACTTTCATAATTCAGATATGTTTTGAAAAAGACAGCTGTGAAAAGTTACCTGAGGTTGAGGAATGATGAATAATTTAATGATTTTCGTTCAGATTTATTTAATTCATGATCGAATGTTTTTTATTGCTTGAAGTGTTTCAATGCATTGAACACTGATCGAGGATTTTTGAAAGCGGGAAAAAACGGCTGATGTTATTCTCATACTTCTTCACAGTTCCCTCTCAGTTTTGTGAAGTCTGAAAGACATGCAGATACGTGACAATTTGATAGAGCGGGGGTGCTAGGGAGATTTTGCCCTCGCAGGTGGTGGCGATTGGTGGTCGTAGATATTCGAACCTGCCTGAAGGTAGGCCCCTACAGTAGATTAATAGAAAAAAAAGGAGGACAATGAATAGCGATCAGCTGGCTATGCGGCCTCTGTATAAAACGGCTTTTGGCCCTCCGCAGTGCAATATTCAGAACGAAAGGGTGAGGTTGGCCAGAAAAAAGAAGACATATAGAGAAGAAGAGAGACGAACAAGATGGGGCAGACACCATCCCTCGACGAGGCTGGCATCCTGTGCCACCGTTGAGTTCTTCTTCTCCCCTGCTTCCAGCTTTTGCAACGTGTTTGCTGATGCCGGTGGTGATCAGCCTCATACCAGCGAACAGTACCCAAGAGAAGCAGAGATAGAGAGAGAAAGAGAATGGAAGGGAGACGAAAAGAAAAATTTCAACCAACTGGTTCGTGTCGGCTTGTCGTCTGTACTCATTCACTAAAAGAGGAGTCTTGAGGGGATATGCCAGAGCGGGGGAACGTGAAACGGAAGCCCAAGGGGGTGATCTACTCGTCGCAGGGGAGCCAAAAGATTCGTCAAGAAATATAAGAGTATTCAAGCCATTCCAGATCGATTTAACTTCAAATATCATATATTCGATCGGTTGAACAAATTTTGAAACGGTTCAATTGCTGATTAAAAACCTTATGTGGACATTCCATTATGCTTGCAGCCAATTAATCAAAAATTGTGAAGTATCTGCGTGAGAACGTGCAGATTAACAATCAGACTTCATCATCCACTGCATTACCATCCATTTCTACATTGATCAGCGACCATTTTCTGAATACGGTCCGACCGTACTACTATATTATTCTATAAATTTCTCCAGGGCTCATCTGTCAGATTAATTTATGAATGAGCATATTTTTTGAATGAGGGAGTTCAGGACATGAATATTAATTTTTTTTCTTGACATTCGAATGCATTATTAAAGACTAATTGTATTGGTAGCGATTCTAATCATCTAGTTTACGTGGTAGAATTCAAAAAGATATCTGTTTCGACATATTATTAAAAAAATTCAAATTGATGGCACAATTTTGGTTCGTTTTTCAAGTACTACTTTGTTATTTGTAAGCTCGTCACAAAAATAAAATGAATTGAACAGTAAGAGTTATCCAAGGCATTTATATTCTTCAGATTTTTGAGTGAAGGAAAGAACATTTCTTACGTGTGAAATGGCTCGATTTACAGCGAATAGCCTGTATGTGTGCAGAAGTGCGTGGATGTATCATGGACAGAACGCACAGAAAAGCAAAGGGGCACATACATCGAGTTACTAGTCGCAACTTCTACTATACTACAGAAGCAAAGGCGAGAGGAAGCAGCCATAAGGAAAGAATTTAATATGAGGCAAAAGAGAGATTCGAGTGGCACGCGACTGACACGCGCCCTTCTCCCTTCTTCCTTCCTTTGCCCCACTATATACTCGGACGCGTACTGCCTATTCGTCTTTCAGCGCGTCGTTGCCACTTCCATTCCGTCAAATATTGTGGCGCTTTCGCTCACCATATCGACACCCATAAACTTGAGATTCAATTTTTTTTCAATATAAGTATGGAGAAACGCTAAAATACGAGTAAAAAATTTCATTATAAAATTCTCTATTTACACTAATATAATATAAATATATAAATGAATTAAATATAAATATTGATTAATTTGTTTCTTCAAATAAAACAAAAAAACGAAATAAAATTTTATTGAATAGTTGCGATTGCTTTAATTGTAGATTATATAATTTATATTTGTTAAATAGAGCAATAATATCGAGTAAAATATTTACGGCGAAATGAGCCGTTTGTACTCTGCCATATTCGTTTGTACTAAAGTAGAAGCTTCAGATATTATAAACGAAAAAAAATCTTTAGTATATTTAAACACTCACTTATTGACAAAATTTTACCCCCTAATTATTCAATGATTTTTATAAGATTTACTAAATATGTACTAATAATGTCCATTACTAAATACTTATTATAGACAACAAAATTCACTTCTTAGGTATTTCTTTTTTTATCGTGTTTTTGATTGATTTATATAAAGTAGGACTGTAAAAACCGCTACTTTTCATATTTACATAAAGCTGCTACGCCAAAGTTTGCAAAGTTGAAGTCTAATGAAATTAACGAAAACAACCTTTTCAATTAAAATTTTTTTATTTCATGAATCATATGTGTAGGGGGAAGCACTACGAATTGCAAATTAGGTAAGGAAAAAAATTTAAGAATTACAAGTGTTTTTTTGTTCATTTCGTTGAACGGGAACGTTGAAAACTTCAGCAGCACTATGCAACAAGTGCTAAGAAGCAGTTCATTATTCATCTTGATCCCATAATTGGTAATAGATTATAATCTTACGAATGTACGAAGCCCTGATTTGCTATCTACTCATTTTAATAATTTCTCCGGCGACTACCAATAAAAACGTTTATGAGAAATCTCGACGACTGTCAAGAACGATATGAATGGGTCGAATTGGTAGGTCTAACCTTAAAAATCAAAGTTAAAGATTACACGCGAGCATCCTGCACGTACAATAAAAGTATAAAAATAGACTTACCTTTCTCTTAAGGTATTCCTTTTGCATGAGCATATTTTTTAGTGGCGCAAATTGGGGCATTCGAAATTTGGACTGATTCCTAAATTCTGAGAAGTCCGGTTATATAGGAAAAGCTTCTGCTTTTGCCATTTTTCCAACTTTTATCATTAATATATCTCTTTTAAGGAAGTTGAGGCCGTACAGTCATTTTTTTTACCCGAAAGTTATGACCTGTACCTTTCAAAAGTTAGGCCAGATTACAGTTTGGCAATGTTACATACACTTTAAAGAAGAGTTGGGGAAAAAGACCCAAAACTGGTGAAAGCTCGTTCGAAAACACGAACGGTGACGATTCTAGCCTCAAAAAACTGCACGGGAAACAGATTATTATTAATATAATCTCAGCAAATTTCCTAATAAATCTGAAAAAATTGACATTATTCAGCAAGCCCTGCTCATGTTGCCCAAAAAATTTCATATTTTTTGCATCATTTTTAACGGAGACATCACTGAATGTGTCTTGACTTCCGTAAGGTTACATGTTATTTGGCCCAAATTGTTATTGATTTTTCTCAGCAACGACGCTCCTAAACTGTCTGAAAATTTAACTGATTTTTTTTACACTCCATTTTATAAGATGCAATCGGTTTAAAAGCGATGACATTATTTTCATTCTAATGCTTCAACTTCCTTAAGGAATTTCGATACCTGTTAACAAATGTTAAGAAATTAATAAAACTTGGTGATAATGTTCTTCAACATAACATGCAAAAGCTCAATTTTTTCGAAATTTTCTTCTACATAGTTATCGAGTAATCTAGAGTCGCGGCAGCGACTCAGAGACAAGTATATTTATATTATGACGAATTAAAGCATTAAAGCAAAGTTCTTATGCCCGGAATGGTGTAGAAGAAAAATCTAAAAAATATATATATTGTCCAATTTGATACTAAAGAATATGTTCACCAAATTTTATAAAATTCTGAACTTTTTGAATTTTTTTATGTTCTTAACATGGCTTAGCATGACAGCATTGTATCGACTGTACCGAAATCCTTTAAGCATTCGGTAACCCTTTATTTTTATCATCGCTATGGATTCCTTACATTTTTTCTACCTGTGAGACCGTTTTTGTATCAGGAATTTAGAATTATTTAGTATATGAATTATTGAATAGAAATGTAGTGATAATGAAATCTTCATGAGCTCCTGTATAAATTTTACGATTTTTGAAGTGTCAATTCTTCATTAAATGTTCAATAACCTGACCTGAAATTTCGCCAATCTATTCGCATGCACTTTTCTTACTTTACTGTTGTTTAAAATCAGTTATTTGTAGAATATTCGGGTTCGTGAAAGGAATACCTTGAGTACTTAACTCCGAAATTCAGATAAATTGTCCTAATTTCTTCTCGCATTGAAACTTGAATTTGAAAATGACTTCAATGAGATCATCCAGCACGGTAGTTTCGCGCATGCGGATGACTGTTGCTGTGGTACGCAAATTCTTACCTTAAAAACCACCCTAAAAAGGAAAAAAAATCAGACAAGTAAATGAACTCCGGGACAGCAAGTTTTTCACTCATATAATTTTCAGAAATATCTAGAGGCTTTCTTTAAACGAAAAAAAGTCGTTCTCGGGTAAAAAAAAGAAACCGCATATAGTAAAAAATCGTTCGTGTATGTAAGAAAACAAACAAAGATTGCGTAAACTTTTTCTATTAATGCTCGGCGTCGTGCCATCGCCCTGTTTTTTGTTAAAATCAGCAATTATATGATCCACATCAAAATTATAATTTGACGAATCCAACATGAGGAGACAAGAACATGAACAAAAACTGAGCTCGGGATGAATTCCGACAACTGTACCGCCAGCTGAGTACACCGCATGGTTTCTATTACTAGCTCTCATTTAACTGACCTGCTAAACCTGCTAAAGTAACTTTGAGTTACAACTGTATAGTAAAAATACACAAATGTTACAAATTTAATAAATAATCCATTACTTTTACATAAAATATTTAACAACCCCGTAATAAAACAGCGTTTAACTCTCCTTATTCCCGAAATATCAAGCAGGGTCAAAATAGTGTGAATTGGCTGGTTTAGTAACCGGACAACTGATAGATCACCAATAAAGAAAATAACGAAAAATTATTATTTTTTTTTAAATATATAGTAAAATAATTACTAGACCGTAAAATTATCAACGTCAGAGCCGTTCCTTCGAAGAGAGAAGTTAGTTATCTCTTCTGTTAACGCTGTATCACTTTTTAGTTAAACTCGTGTCTGGGATAGGTTCGTGCAATGATCCCAATGATCCGGATGTAATAGAAAGCCATATTTCAAACGTTTTCTAGTGATTTCATGTTCATTGGTCTAACTGCACTTGATCGAAAAATTTTATAATTTTTTAAACTTTCTTTTACTTTTTCTAGATCTAGATGCATCCACTTTCTAAGTGGATGAATCAGACTTGCACAAGGTAATAATATGTAATACAAATGAGAAAGAAAAGTACATCAGGAGCTCTGTCCCTTCTGGCGATAAAAAAAAATAAATTGTCTACGAACCATGAACTTCATCTCTAAATTTAATGCTAAGGATCCTAGAATAGAAAGAATCCTAGAAAATGGAGTGAGAATAAAGGTTTTACGAAAGCATTTATCCACTAAGATACGAAAACTCGAAGGTTTGTTGAACAAACATTAATATTTGTATTGAATAGCCGGAACTATAGTGGCTTGAGACTACCGGAAGAAACTGTACAGTTGGAAGACAATTCTGCCCTGGTAAATTCTTGTTTTCGTGTTTTATTCTCTACCTCGTAACTGGACTTTAACAAAGGCATAAATTTACAAGACAAAGATCTATAAGTTTCCTTTTCTCCCTTTTTTTCTTGCCAGTCGACTCCAAGTAACATACACGCCCGATACGTAACGGAGAAAATCGGGCTATGTGAGCTGTTCTAAGTTTAGTACTTCGAGTTTCGCCCCAATGACCCCTGGCGAATTTTGAACGTGTAATGTATGAGTTTTTTCCCCGTCAGTAAACCCCAATGCCATTGCAAATACAAAATAAACGAAAAAATGTTACGCCAATCAACTCAGTTTCATTGCAATTTTGTTGAGGCTACTCGCATCCGTATAGGACTCCCGAAGTTTCCGTTGGAATAGACGCAACGAAACGTTACTCATTCTCGAAAAAATCTGGCACATTCAACTTTTGCCTAGTTATACTTTTTGACGTGTCTTAACAACTGTGCCAGTTGCTGAGAGTTAGCCAATCAGCTCCTCAAAATTATTTATACCATTCATTGGGTATGCCCATACTTTTTGAGCAATTTTTCAAGTATAATAGTCTAAGAAACGATACAAAAGTTAAAAAAACTAAGATTCAATCCACCATTTCTATTCTCCCCTCATTTAATTTTCAATTAAATATACCCGGACATAAAATCCTTTTGAAGATGAATGAAATTTCTAACTTGACGTTAGAAATATCGAATGCGTATGGTAAAGGAAAGTTTGCTGCGCTTTTATTTACCTATTCAAAAATGTACACGAACAGTGCATTTTTCAAGCTCTCTTTTGTTTGCAAATCTTCATATACTAAGTTTCATAGTAAACTGCTGGACTACCTGAATGAAAAAATGAATAGAAAGTTCGTATTCGTCCTCATAATCACAAAATATATCATGAATCGTGGCCTTTAATTTTTTTCCATCCACAGCCAATATGAATATCTTGAATGTATTCATAAGGAATATTTACAATATCGTTTTGTCAGTTCAAGGATGTAAATAAAGGTACGATAAGTTTGTAAATAGATTTCCGCCACGAACAAACTGATATTCCCTAACGTATAGAAAAAAGCAACGAGAGACGAGCCAGGAGTAGAAAAAAATCTTCCTGGCTATGACATTCGATGATCTCGTTACGACAAGCCCCGAGATATTGGCTGGTCGTGGTAATTTTACCTTCGGATGTTCTCAATCTGTTAACCCGCATACCAACATCTCCTCCCTCTCTCTCTTTCTCCCACTTCCTCACCATTTGCCACCATCTATGCTCATCATCTGGCTGAGACTTCGTGTCACAATATTTAAGCGACCATCCTCATTGCAAATCGGTTAGGTGATTCCCCCCCCCCCCCCCCCCTCCCCGAATACCCACGCGAGTTTATTTTCGTTAACAGGTGTTACCACGTGGTGGCTCAATATAATTCTGACAATGAATCTTAATTTAAGTATACACTCGTATTGTTCAACACTAGTTTGATAGGAGTTTAACGTTCACAATGGTTTATGTTAGCCAGGTGTATTTTAACTGATTCCAATATGTCGTTTGTTTTGCAACTAGTAAATAGATTCTCAAATGGTAGTATCAATTTTAGAAGAATCATTTCATCTGCAGAAAAATTTGTCGAAGTGCGTTTCCTTTTACAAATAATCTAACTAACAAATTAAATTTAATAATCGTTTTGTTTAATGAACTCGCTGCATGAAAAATCAATTGCAATATTTTTTTTGGTAGTTTTATTGAATCGAACGAAAATATTAAACCAATACAAACGCCGACTGAAAGTTCTCGACGCATGCAAAGAATTGTATATATTAGAACTGTAAGTTTTTGCATGAATTGTTCACCGAAAATTAAAGTATTTCCGAACTGGAAAATCTAGCTGATATCATGAAAATGTGTTCTCGAACACTGGTATCTCAAAAACTACACGATTAGAAAATTTCGAATATCCCAAGACCAAAAAAGTCATCAACTTTCTATTTCCTCCAACAGATGCTGCAGCTGTGCCCAACCACCTTGAGCAAAATTGTGGGAAAAAAAGTTTGTAAATTTTACGATATCTAATGTGAAATCGTAAAACGTTAGTGTATATATTGTGAAACTGAACAATATCTGATACGGAGTTGTAGGAAAAAGTTAAGAATAGTATATTACACCACAAGGGCAGAAAGTTTGACGCGCAGTTCAGGGCTATCAAACTTCTGCCCGTATGGTGTATACTATTTTTCTTCATAGCCGGTCGAAAGTACGTTTCTTCCGAAATACGCAACTATCGATAGAAGATGTTTTGATGCCTGCCCCCGACATTTGCTGCACGAGCGAAGCGAGTGCTGCTGGTCGGGGGGGCAGGCATCAAAAAAACAAGATATTAGCAAAGATAATTAATATGAATATTTGCATTCCTATGAAGCTGAAAATAAATCATTATTCCGAACGACTATATTCATTTTATCAGCCTGGTCACTTTATTTTTGGCTTTCACATTGATTTTATCTGGAAGGATAAATGTATGTTATTCGTTCGGATTTGTACTGTTTTGATAATAGTGCTTGGAAATAATATGGCATTTCCATAACATATTTCCGAATGAATAACATAATCTTATTCGTACGGTTTGCAGATGACTAGACACAACCTTTCAAAAAACACGTAAGCAATATCTGTTCAAACGTCAAACGTCAAAAGTAAAAAAAATAATTACGTCAAACCTTTCGGAATGCAGAAAAAAGTTTTTGCTCCCGCCGAGACAAATGAAGCGCATGCAGTTTTGACAGCACAGAAATGTTATCTTTCGACTAAGGTGTGCAGAGAAAAATTTTTGCTCCCGCTGTCACAGCGAGCGTGTTTTTTTTTTACCAATGCAGGAATGTTGAACTTTCGGCCCTGAAATCGGGGCCGAAAGTGCGTACTTTCGACCGAGGTATGAAGAAATAGTATATTACACACCTAGGGAGGGAAAATAGACTACTTCAAACCGCGGGCAGAATTGTCACCCGAGCCGAAGGCGAGGGTGATAAGCACGCGGTTTGAGGTGGTCTAATTTCACTCCCGTGGAGTGTATACGATTTTTCTGTCCGACGCAGGCGGAATGCGGCAACTTCGGCCCGCGCAGCGGGCCGAAAGTTGCCACTTTCCGCCCGGAGGGCTGAAAAAGCCCTTTTTCTCTATTCTCATTGTTTTTCAACTAGGTGGCCTGTTCTGATGATTTCATTTTTTTCCCGCTGATATCACACAATGAGCTCGCTTTACGCGTATAATTTATTATCAGGTATAAACAATCTCGACGAATCATCGTGTGATAATAAAGTTGATACAAAGCGGTGTCAAGTACAGTTTGACCCAAGTGTACCCCTTTGAGTTTTCAAATAAAAATTGCTGAAGATTCGGCATCATTTGGTATTCGTACGTGTGCTACTCGGAAAGTAAAAAATAATATCGTCCGTGGGGAACTATTTCGCAAAGGTGTTTGAAAAGCGACGGTAAAATAAGAGAAGGAAGCAAGAAAATATTCTAATTATAGAAGTCATTGTATATGCTGAGTAATATAGTCTAGAACAACTGCGTGTGCATAAACGTTAATACGACGTGTGCCAGGCTTGTATATGTGCAAGGGGTTCGAGCTCCAAAAAAAAGGGAGAGGAAGAGAAAGTAACTGTGAATCGCTGGTGCAAGCATTGGATGCCGTGATCGTAAAATGCAGCCTGCATCCGCTCTCAACGCAGATGTGGCCACGTACTCTCGCGAGGCTCTCCCTGCTTTTTCGAGTTTCCATGGCCCCCGAGGATTCATATTCATTCAAAAAGAGTGGAAGAGAGATCAGAGGAGCCGAGACGATTATTCTTTACTTCGGTCTTTTTTTCGTTGAAGCTTTCGACGATCTCGACCCTAGTCAACGCGAACTTTCGATCTTCGATGGAACAATGAACTCTATCAATACATAGCTTAATGCACGCTGCAACCTCGTACAGCAATTTTCGAAATTCACCTTCATTCGTTTTGTGGCATAGAGAAACATTCCGTTGGTGTCAATATGGTTGAAACTTCTGGATGTGAAGGGAACGAACGAGACTCGTGTTTTTTTATCGGCAAAAAATCGGTTTTAAAAGCTCAAACGATTTGTTAAAAGAAATGAATGGTAGACCAATCTGTATTTGAATTTCCGTCGAAATTTGTTATTTTATTGAGATTATTATGAACCATCTTGAGACAATTTCATCCATTACAAATTTATAACTGATTATTTGCAAATGATTTAGTTCATTTTCTTTTCTATAAATAGTGAAATCGTGTAGTTAAAAGTTAGTCAGATCAATTAATTTATACCATAGTATATGGTCAAATTGTTTGATGATAAAAATTCAAAGTGTCAAAGATAATGACTAGACTGTACCGTTATTTGTATATACGTACTCAAATCGATAAAATCAAATGATTTTCTTCTTCGATATATTGATTATTCGTAGTAAATTCAAGTAAAACCGTGGTAAGACAGGCAGGCTTGAGGAAATCACCTCAAAATTTTATTGTAATTAAATCGATATTAGTAATTTTTTATATAGTGTATTATGATTATTAACAAAATCAATTGATTCGTTATCGATTGGTAATCCACAATCGTAACAACTGAATGAAAAGTTTTTTTGCTAATCACTTTTCTCGTAAATTTATTCAAGACAACTGAACTCAGAAACACTTTTTTCCAATGCAAACTCGAAAGTGAGCAATATTTTACTAGTTTTACACACCAGTCTTTACACTAAAGCTCCTTCGCATAGGTAATTTTGGAAATTTACCTGTGAGCATTTCACTGGCTTCGATGAAACACGAACCGAAATATTCCTTAAAAAATGAATGACAGGTATAAAAAACCCAAAGTCAATAAATAATCACAATCAATATGATTGAATACCTTAATGTCCGTTACTATCAATCCCCCTTAAAATCTTGTTGTTCACCTATCCTCATTGCTTCAAGAGCAGGCATTGACTGATATCAATTTTTTCATCGGATGATAGTTTCTCTCATATTCCATTGGAGCAAACACAAATGAAAGTCTGCTGAACCCCAGGAAATAATCATACACATTGTTAAATCGAAGATTAAATTAATGCAGAATAAAGATCCTTTAAAAGTATCTCTTTAGTTTTTCCAAATGAGAAAAAAAAGATCCGGAGTTAGCAGGAATATCAGCAATGACAGCAAAGTACGAAGTAGTTTATCGTTTTAATATTGTTTGTTCTAATAAATACGGAATCATATGAACTTTATTTACACGAACTCTTCACAGTAAAGTCCTTTTTTGCAAACAAAACCACCTTTTTTGATGGGCGCGGGATGAGAAAAGCACGAATGCGAGTCGGTCAACTCCTTTTATTTAATTTTTTATTTATTTATTGTGCACACATGGTGAACCCTTCATCGTTTTGTTCCGAAATATTTAGGTTTCGTTTGTATCAAAAACGGAGTGGTGCTGATGTATGAAACTGTAGAACCACCTCGTCGCATACGTTACCTACTCTGAAACTCAGCACCTTTTTGTCCATAGAAAAAAAATGTTATCTGTAATTTGGAATGCTTTCTCAATTTCATGAGTTCGAAAAAGTGAGAGGCGGATACTAACGTGATGTTCTCCTAGTTTGACAATTTTTTCAAATTTTCTGAGAATGAATCTCCTCGTCAGCTCTTTAAAACATATTCCTGAGGTTCACGATTATTTTGTATGACGGTTTATGACAAACATATTCAATTACATTTTAAATGATTGTATCATATTGTATTATAATATGTATACGAATTATATCGAGGAAACACTGTAAAAAAAATTATTCAAAAAACATTTCAAAAGACGCCTTAAGTTCAGGGGCAAAAATACTTTGATTATTTTTATAAATAAGGACACAATAAATTTTCAACTTTTTTCGTGTGAAATTTTATAGCCAAAAAATAATCGCATCCGTTATATTTTCCGAATATAGTAAGAAAGACTCATCGTTTTTCACCGAAGCGGAGGAGAGAAGGATAAGAAGGGCAGGGGCTTTGATGTTGGAGAAAGGAAGGAACGAGAAGCTTCGCTAATTTTAGAATCTGTTCCCCTCCTTACGATAGAGGCAGCTGGGTGATTTGACTTCGGAGTGACGACGAAAAAAGAGGAGAAGGAGGAGTGGAGGACGGTGGTATATGCACGTGGTCTACTCCGTTCGGTGACGCGTGTCCGGGTGACCCTGCAAATGCACCGGACATCCCTCAACCCCACGTACCCTTCGCTCTTCGTGTTTCCTCTTTTCTCTGCTTCTCTATTGGTCATTACAGGCTCCAGCATATTTCAAACACAGTTTACTATTCTCGTGCGCCTGATCCGAAGCACTGCAGCAACCTATGCACCATCGTGGACTTCAACCTTCTTTCCGTAAGAAAGCAGCACGCGACTTTGTTCTCCCTCTTGGGATTTTTTCTCTTTTCTTCTCCCATTACCTTTTGTTCTATATATGTTTCACTCCGAGTCACTCTTCCTGGCGGCCTTTCAATTTTTCCCAAAAAATACCACTCTTGTTCCTCTTTCTCCCCTTCCGCTCCTTTCTCGTCCCTACTTCGTTTTGTTTTCCGTGTAACTCGAGTACAGGAAATTGCGAACAAGGAGCTCAAAGGAAAAAAAAACACAATTATCCAAAATCATTTGTCAACTGCTCGCGTTATTTTCAGATGCTAGAGATTTATATATGGTGTACGGAAAACAATAGATGTATGCACCATTAAATATTTTCATATAGTAAAGAATGCTATTTTAGTAGAGAAACTCCTTAAACATTCAATGTTTTATCGATAGATATCGTGGGCCATTTCATTATAACTTTTATCGATTTTACCGAAAGCAAGAAACAGAAAATACTCCGTTTACGGGTCGAGTAAATCGGGGAAAATAGTTTGTTTTCGGGAAAGAATTTTCAGTAGAGAAATAAAAACAAAAAATTTATCTTCTAAAACTTTTGTTTGGTTTAACTTTTTTTGCAGTAAATTATAGCTTAAGGTCCTCTGATAATGATAAACACAGTTCCGGGGCCTCTTACGGAGCAAAATTTTGAATTATTTCATTTTTACAATTTTGCTTCGGAATAATTTATATCGTGAAGATTACCTTACGGGACTTTTAAGAAAGAAAACACGATAAAAATTTAGTTTTTGACGAGTTGAAAGCGAATGTCAGTCATTACGTAACAGTTGATTGAACTTCTGGTAAATTTTGAAATCGCAGTAATTTCATAAAATTTATTTTTGAGCCAGACTCACGTACTTTCATTCGTCTAGTAGCTTCGCTTTTTTTTAATGAAGTGACCATTCCTTTTTCTCGGTGGCATTAAACCGATATAAACTTATTTTCGCGCAATAAAAATGTTAACTAGATTATTTATATTTCATGAGTCGCCGGTACCTACTCAATCCTTAACTAGTCAAGTTGAAGTATAAATTTTATCTTTTACGATATTTTTGAAGCATTTTATAAGCCTCTTATGATAAAAATATTATCAATGTAAGTGTTTATTAATTTTATTAATAATTGAGATTTAAAATAAATCTAGATAAAGTAGCTGCAAATTTGATTAGTTATAGAACGACCAAACTACTTCAATTCAAAAAAAGGTAAGTAGTAACTTTTTGGATGGATGACTTCTAATTTTGGAAAAAATCAATTACTATTGAAAACTGTTAAGTTCTATGCAATCAAAACTTTTGCGTTGTAAAACTTGAAGAAAAAAAAGGAAGAAGTGAAAAAGAAAAATACCGGAATCCGAAGATTGCGGTGTCACTTGATGCAGTTAAACGGATGTTTCGATAACCCGAAGGAAGCGGGTTTGTGTTCGAATTCTCTTCTCGATGTAGCGCACGTTTATGAGAGTGTGCCTTTCGAGCACCGAGGAGCGTAAGCTTCTTGGCGGATGTGATGTTTGAGATAAACTTCTGGCTACGGATGGAAAAAAAGGGAACCACAAGAAAAAAAAAAAGAAAAATTTAAATCCAGTCGACGTGCACGTGATGAGGCCACGGTGGTTGTGTAGTTGTCAGTGACAGGGTATTCTTTGTCAACCCTTGCTTTGACATCATCAAAACCGGATTATTCCTTTAAAGAAGTTAACGCGAATCTAATGGAAATCGAAAATTCCAACTTTAAGACTTGACATTTTGAAATATGCTAGAAATATACACCATGCGTCTATTCCCGGAATTATTAGAGGATCTACCGTCTAGTTATCGAGAAATCAATGAACAAAAATCACATTTTTTGAAAGGTTGTACATAGGCTCTTATGACAGGTACACTCCCTGTGTGATGATTTGAATTTAACGTAATAGGATCCTCCCAACTTTGAAGAGCCAAAAACGAAAATAAGAAAGTAGAATGTTTTTAGAGATCAATGACGTCTTAAAAAAACCCTTGTTAACGGTGAAAATAACTTGGGAATGGAAAAAGAAAAAACACTTTTTGAAGTTAACGAGTAATAACGGCATAAATAGCGAAAGTTTCGACAATCCCATGAGCCAGCTGGTTTAAAATATAGATATGCATACGCATGTAAATAGAAGATAGCTGTTGTCACACTTTGCTTGACGATTTTACTACGAAAGTATTTTAACCACTATCATAATATTCAAAATTTATCAATCTTGACAAATAAGTTACACAAAATTTTAATAATTGCGAGAATAAATTTTAACCGTTTTTTTTATCATAAAGAGAGCAAAAAAGTTGCTTTTTTCAATCACAAGTAACGCAAGATCTTCCTTAACATATCTCTCCAATGTATTCCTGAGCTTTTTTTCAATTTTATTCGATCGAGTAAACATTTTGTGAATTTTGACATGGGAAATGAATATTGAAGATTTTCTATACTAAACTATGAATGATTATAATAATTCTTAACATCCCTCAAAAAATAGAGCGATCTCTTGTGAGGTATCTGGCGAGGAGTGGGGGCTAATCAGCATTCAGAAAAAATCAAATTTCTTTTACATTTACCAAAGTTCAACATTTCAAAAGTATCCTCTCAAAATTTTAGACTAACCGGAGCATGATTTATGAAAATATACAACGTAGTAGGAATGGGTAAGTAACGGCAGCTGCGCACTCAACTACATATTTTTTTCGAAACCACACTTTTAGAGTCTGTAATCACCGTAACTTTGGAACGGCTCGAACTACCGCTTTGAAATTGTCATCAATTACTTTATACATAATTGTCGGGGTGTAGACAAAGAATTTTTCATGTGCGGGGAATAATTTTTATATTATAGCCAAAAATGAAGAGTAAAATTTGGGTCGAAAAAAACCGTCTCTTGGCATCCGCTATTTAGTAAAAAAAAAAAATTTTATGATCCCTACGTCTATCCTGAGCCCAAAAAGATGCACTCGTAATCTCTATAAATTTTTTCATTATCAAACGATCCAGTGATGAGCAGCAGTGCCACTACAAAGTGCCTGCGTTGGATCCCATGCATGCTGACCGTATCTCGCTTATTCTCTACTTTTTCCACATTAAACTTGTTTTCAAAAGGAAATATTTTTAATCTGTTTCTTTTGCCGTCACTAGTACCCCCCCCCCCCCTTCCCCTCATCCCTTTCATATTGAAACAGTCGCGTTTCGTTGAATTCGTTGAATTATCGAATTGTTTCTTGGCAATCTTTCATTTGTTCTGAATTCTTCATTGTCTTGGAACTCGAATCAATATGTTACAGTATCTCGAGAACTATGAAAGTTTTCGGAAATAAGTTCTCAAAAAATTCCAGTGGAATCAACAAAAACGGGGTATTTCTTGCACTCAGTGACATTTTTCTAAAGCCAATGGTAATATTCATGTTACATATCATATTCTGAGTTCTTTCTTTGAAGAAAAACTCCGTGGAAAAAATAGTCGTCAAGAACTGTTTAAAAAATGAAAGTGAATATTCGGTGCCCCTATGTTGTAATGGTATGAAGAACATTTTACGCTATCACCTGTAGTGAAATTATGATTTTTTCAATTTTTAAAGCTATCAATATTCCTGGAGAATTTTAAGGAAGTTGAGGCCGTACAGTCATTTTTTTACCCAAAAGTTATGACCTCTACCTTTCAATAGTTAGGCCAGTTTACAGTTTGGCAATGTTTCATACACTTTAAAGAAGAATTGAGAAAAAAAAGACGAAAAACTGGTGGAAGCTCAGTCGAAAACACGGACGGTGACGATCTTAGCCTCAAAAAACTGCACGGGAAACAGATTATTATTAATATAATCTCAGCAAATCTCCTTATAAATCTGAAAAAATTGACATTATTCAGCAAGCCTTGCTCATGTTGCCCAAAAAATTTCATATTTTTTGCATCATTTTTAACGGAGATATCACTAAATATGTCTTGACTTCCATAAGATTACATGTTATTTGGCCCAAATTGTTATTGATTTTTCTCAGCAACGACGCTCCTGAACTGTCTTAAAATTTAAGAATATTTCGTACAGGTTTACAATGTTGCCATGCTAAACCATGCTAAAAACATAAAAAATTTCAAAATGATCAGAATTTTATAAAATGAGCTGTGTCTCTCGTCGCGTACCTACCACAACCGTCGTGCGCGAGTGGGGGACTAAGTTTGCGTCGGTGTCAAACTTACACATATTCTTTAGTGCCAAATTTGACAATACAAATTTTTTAAGATTTTTCTTCTGTACAGTTATCGAGCAATTGATCACTAAAGTTCACGTGTATAAGCATAGTGTTTCCATATATATAGGTATACATTCCGGGCATAAGAAATCTGCTTTAATGCGTAATTACTCGATAACTAAGTAGAAGAAAAATTTGAAAAAAATTGTGTTTTCGCACTTGATGTTGAAAAACATTATCACCAAATTTGATGAATTTCTAATTATTTAGACTTTTGTACCATACATCGTTAACTGATTTTTTTTACACTTCACTTTATAAGATGCAATCGGTTTAAAAGCGATGACATAATTTTTATTCTAATGCCTCGACTTCCTTAATCGACGATAAGTTGCCAAATTTGAAATTGAAGAATTTTCAGTGGAGCAGACTTTGAAATGACTATTATCATGCTTCAAAATTAGCGAAGAGCTAAATCCGAAATACCAAACGAAATTTCATCAGCTCTCTTCATATATTTAGAGAGAGTCTTTGCAAGTTGTTTCATACCTCAAGGATACTAAAAAATCAATAGTGTCAATAACCTCAGAGAAAAAAGCGTGAAAATTTGTGAGGGTCTTTTTTGGTAAAGGGCCACACAGTCGGGAGCCGGGAGCCGGGACGCACTTGTCCAGCCACTATCCTCAAATCTTCAGTAGTGAGAGGGGCCGTTCTTGGTGTGCAACCTGCCAACGCAGAGCTTCACAAAATTCCCTCGGCGTAAGATCGCGCAAAAAAGAGGAAAACACGTGTCAGAGTCTGAAGGGAAAAAAATCTTCGGACCTCCACGGAGAGCGTTATACTTTCGTGAAGAAACTCCATGACAAATAATAAAGCAACATTGCGTTATCGTTTTATCACGATGATAATATTGAATCTTCATCATAAATATAATTCTTCCTTATTCTTATCAGAAGACTCCAAAAGACTGTCCTTTACACCCGAATGATTCAACGCTCGCGAACCACACACAGGGTCCAATCGTAAAAGGTGTATGGTTGGGAAAAAAACTTTGGACCAACGCGAGTAGTAAAAAATCGTCTTTCTCAGTCGCGGACTTCTTTTTTCCTCAGCGTGGGGGATAACAAGAGATGTGTTGGTAAGGGAGTCGGAGAGATTTGTTTAGATGTTGCGAGCACAATCATTTATGAGTGCGATGTGCGATTCAGCACTATGGAACAGCAGAGTACACTTATCACTTAACGATGTATGGTACAAAACACTAAATAATTATAAATTGATCAAATTTGGTGATAATGTTCTTCAACATCAAGTGCGAAAACACAAATTTTTTCAAAATTTTCTTCTGCTTAGTTATCGAGTAATTACGCATTAAAGCAGATTTCTTATGCCCAGAATGTATACCTATATATATGGGAACGCTATGCTTATACACGTGAACTTTAGTAATCAATTACTCGATAACTGTACAGAAGAAAAATCTTAAAAAAATTGTATTGTCAAATTTGGCACTATGTTCACCAAATTTTATCAAATTCTGATCATTTTGAATTTTTTTATGTTATTAGCGTGGTTTAGCATGGCAACATTGTAAGTCTGTACCAAATGTCTTTAACATTCTATGTGCACTAGGGTGTATCTAAAAAAATCGATATTTTTTTTTCGGGCTCCACAAGTATTTTTCTTCTTATTATGCCAAACGATAAAGCTAGCCGAAAGGACAGTCCGAAATAAAATTATTTCGGCCGGTCCACCACATACTTCAATTTTCCATAAGAATAACACGTGAAAAAAAAAACTTCGGTGAACATTGTTCCATATCATCTGTAAAAAAAATTGCAAATATATTCTACTTACGTATTTTTGTAGAAAATTGAATTCCCTACAAAAAAAAGTCCTTAGAGTCATTGGCCTAGAACCAACCGTTCAATGGCTACAGCAGTTTGAAGTTATTAACGTCACCTAGCCAGATTTCGCATGTATCATTTTCTATTTTCGAGGTCGTTCCTTTTAATGGTGTTTAAATTGGACTGAAAACTACTTTTAAGTCTTGTCGCGGTAGCGACTCTGAGACAAGTACATTTATGTATGACGAATCGCTTCCAAGTCTTTACAGGAACGAGGATGTTTTTCAGCTGTTTTCGATAACTTTCGAAATTTATTTCTTTAATGATTTAATAATTATAGTGTTTCAGTGAATTCTGCAAGTTGACATATTTTTTATTTTTTTTTATCTTTCGATCGCGACCTCTACGAACTTTGCAGCTTAATTAACGCATTGAAAAGATATTAATTATTTATTTTTTAATTTCATCAAAAAATGTTGTATTTTTTCGCACACATTTTTGATGTTTATTTGTTTTTTCTTTAGTGACAAATCTGGTGCCATAATACAAATTGTATATCTATATATTTCCATGAATCTGTTCATGCTTCAAAAATTTGGAAAGTGACAGTTCCCCGTTGTATTCAAAATTTAAGCTGTCAATTTCACAAAATGTTATCGAATCATTCGGGGATTAAAGGATACGTGACATACCATATGTTCGTTTTTCCAAGAAATCTGAGTCACGTATTGTGGCCGAATCTTTTTTTTAATGTTCTTTTAGTAGGTGTTTAGTAGATGCTATCGTTTAATGTTCTTTTAGTAGGTATGATGCTATCGAGTAAATCGTTGGATTGGGCTCTTTTTTACTCGTGCTTATCGTTGGTGATAAGCATTGGAGTGAATTTGAGTGAAGAATGCGCCAAATGTACATTCGTACATTCTTTATTTTTTGTATGAGCAAAGCTTGCAGGAAAAAAATAATTACGCGCGTCATCGTACGAAGTTAGAATGATGTGTCGGTGCATACGCAGTAGAGAAACGATCTCGACCCCTTTTCACCAAGGGCACAAGCAAAATCCATCTCTCGTCGGTGGCTTTATAGTTTTCGATTTCTAGGTCGACGGCTTCACAGTTTTTGATGTCTAGGTATTTTCCCCATAGCTTTCGATGTCGAGGTCGATGACTCAATGGTTTTCAATGTCTGGATATATTTCATCATAGTTATCGATATCCTGATCGATGACTCCATAGTCTTCAATAACAGGGGAGATTTCAAGAACCCAGAATATCGTGAATAAATATCATCGGACACTGATAACCATGAAACTGTCAATCTAGATACTGGAACCTAATAAAACATGATACGAGATGAAAAAGATAATGAAACATGGAAACGTCCTCTCAAACATCGAAAAACAATGACAATAACAGTGTTAACATGGTAATCATTGAGAGATTGTTCTTGACCCCATAAACTATGGCGACCTAAATATCGAAAACTATGGAGCCGTTGACCTCGACATCGAAAGCCGTAGATAAATATACCTAGACATCAAAAACTCTTGAGAAATATACCTGGACATCGAAAACTATGGAGCCATCCCCCTGTACTCCTGTTTATTCTTATTGAACTGCTTCAAGATTGGTGGGCTTGAAGACGCTGTTGCAATAAAAGTAGCGCTGCAGCGCTACAAGAAAACTGTTCACACGCTTAATCGCATGGAATGCACCCTAGTTCGGAATAAATTTTCAAATAAAATGTATTGTGTATGATATAAATATTGAATCGAAACGGAAATGTATAGAATTGAATTGAATATTGTAGATGGATATATTTGTTGAATATATCTATTTTTACAGTAATTCAATTTAACACATTACATTTTTGATTCTTTATTCAATTCTCATGGAAAACATTTTATTTAATAACAAATGAAGAATTTATATTCGTCTACGATATTTGTTTGATTATATATTCTCAGATTTCAATTCCCGACACATTTCATTTTCGTTTCAATTGTTATATCATATGGAAAACATTTTATTCAAAAATTCACGAGAAATTGGTTTTTAAATATCCTTTTAAATTTTAAAGGAGATTTAAATAAATAAATAAATCCATGCCTCTGCATCTTTGTCATGGCTACAATTTTCATCAGCTCTCCAAAATTGAATATTATCAGACTTGTAGATGATCATTATCATTGCCATTATGCTATTTTATCAAAAATTGGATAGTTTCCATTGAAAAATATAAATAAAATAACCCAAGATAGGAGTGACGAATAAGATTAAGGACTACAAAAATATCTACCGAAGAAGCAAACGCATTGTATGGAAAAACACTAAGAAGAAAGTTTAATTCTAGTCAAGGGCTCGACGCATTGAGAAAATTTTTGGTGGTCTGAAAAGAAAATCATGATAGAGATCTTGCGATTGTAATTGCATACGTACAGGCTGGTGACAATGGTTTTGAAATTCTCAGACTCTTGGATACTTCTATAAAAAAAAATGTTAATAATGCCTGTGCTGTGTGTTCTGCCATGTAGTTTATAGTTGTCAAGTAAGCAGAAAAATGTTCATTATTAACTTGAATTTAAAGAGAACTTTTAAAAGTCTTACGACTATTGGATGGAATCAAATCATTTGAAATGTCATTTATGATTAAAAGATTTTCTGATAAACGTTTTTCCAAAGTAAAACAGTAATTGCATGTTTTCGATTGCAGAATCTTGTAACAATACGAGCCGCTACCGCGTCCCTTGATCCCCAGTGCTGATAAATGTGGAAGAGGCTTGTCGCAGCTTCATTATTTCTCATTCGTCATTTATTCATGGTATGCTATCGAGTCAGAGCAATGCCAGGCACCACGAAGTGGTGGTATTCCGCTTGGTGGTATTTTTCATTTCACACAGAAGTTTTGGAGACTTTGTCGTAACGAACCAAGCTTATGGATTCCCAAAGTATTAGAACTTGTTACGTACACTTTATACTCGCTTTTCTTGTGAAAGGTCATTCCTCGGTCATTCGAGCTTTACTCGACGGACAGGGAATTATTTCTTGTATTTTCCTCGAGTTGACATATGATTCTCACACCACTGTTCATCTCGTCCTCGACACCGCGAAATCTTGGGTTTTCGAAAATTCGGCTACAGCAAAACTAATGCGTGTTTTTTTTTTTCGATTCCGGTCTTGCAGAGTCTTGTTTCGCGGTACAATAGGAAGGGACCCGAAAATTTGCCTGGTTCAAAAGCAAAAGAGGCAAACGAACCGGCAAAGATTTTGTTGATCCGAAAGAAGGGGTAATAAAAAATTTTTAATCATAACCTTTTGATAAAACATCCTAAAACAGAATATAAACTGCAAAACTAATAAACTCGTTTAGCGTCATGTTCAATTTTAATTAAAATTCTACAGTCAATTGATTTCTGAAGTAATATTCAAGTTTCAATTCGATTTTTTGACGTCGATAGATTTTGCAGTGGAAAGGGTGCACAATTTCCTAATAATACTTTTAACTTCAAACTGATACGGAGTGATTTTCTACGATCGCAATATTGGTACATCTGTTCAGAAGAGTAAAATCAATTGGTCAACACGGTTTTACAAAGTTTCGGGCGCCTCATAGAAATATTCCAAGCTTTTGGACCTCATAATAAAAATTCTCATCGCCTGTCCAGATTGTGTGAAATCTCAACTGATTCATACCGAGACATTCCTTGAGCCAGGGGCTTCAAATATATAAGTGGATACTGGCAATGAGATTCATGGGTCACTTGTAAGAATCGAAAAATCCGAAATATTGTCTGAAACCTTGTTTATCAGAACTTTCGAAAAACACGAGAAACATTCTAGAATTAGGTCAACAAAATTTTGCTTAACGACCATTTTTCGCAATTTTCACCTATTTTCACGGAATTTTGGAATTCGGCTTCAGCATGTCAAAATAAATATATAGAGAGAGATGGGTGTAGATTAGAGTGATGCAAAAAAAATCGATATTTTTTTTCTCGGAGCTCCAACGAAAATCGTTAGTACATCAAAAAAAAGTAATTTTCCTAAAATTTCAGATTTTTAAAAAATTTTTTGGATAGTGCTCAAGCCACTTTTCGATATTTTCCTGGTTTTTTTCTCACAAATTGCGAAGCAAAAATTTTTTTTTTGCTTTCATTGCAAAAAGTGTTAGTACTCCATGGAATTATAAATCTAATAAAATTTGTTCACTCTCAAAAAAAATTAAATGGCTACCTCGCATAATTTATTTCTTTTTTTCTGTATATTTAGCTATAAATTATGAGATTAAAAAACGTGTGACTACAGATAACTATTCTTGTCGTCCTTCCAAAAGAAAGGGTGAATGTCCTTTGCAAAAAAAAGTTTTTCAAAATTACATGTTATACCAAATTTTGCGTTTTGATTTCCATGATTTTACAGATGACTTCCCAGAGGGCATAAATGTACTTGTCTCTAGTTTTTTTACAGCATTCGTGCTGTGTTTCGACACACCCTAATGTGCATGGTCTTGCGATCTTGATTGTATGTGAAGCATACGAGTCCGTAGTTTAATCTGAAAAGTGACTGAAATGTTTTTATTAAAATTGAAAAAATAATGGTCATCGGCCAAGTTGATTTGAAAAAAAAATTGCAAAATTACAAAGTTACGAGTCGTGTTGTCGAGATTTTATATAATTAATTCATTCCCATTCTACTGATGAAAAAAGGTTTAATTTCATTTTTGGTATAATATGGTAGGAGCCGTCGAAAAACGGATCTGAGGGAAAGGGTTTAGGGAATTTAACCCCTTCACTGTGAGTGACACACATAGGGGCAAAAAAAGTCGTGCCATTTTTGTGTCATGACGGTCATGACACATATAGGGGCATTTGAAAAAAAAACATATTTCTACTGCACCGATTCTATTGAAATTCGGTACACCATGGTTTTTGGGGTCGCTGATTACGAATTCGACATCAGATTTTTAAAATTCAAAATGGCGGATCCAATATGGCGGACGCAAATACGAAAAATGGTTTGATTTTGTCAAAAGTGAGTACTTTATGGTTTTTGGGGTCGCTAAATTTGAATTCGATATCAGATTTTCAAAATTCAAAATGGCGGATCCAATATGGCGGACGCAAATTCGGAAAATGCTTTGATTTTGACGAAAGCGAGTACCTCATGGTTTTTGGGGTCGCTGAATTTGAATTCGACATCAGATTTTCAAAATTCAAAATAGCGGATCCAATATGACAGTCGCAAATTCGAAAAATGGATTGATTTAGACGAAAGTGAGTACGTTATGGTTTTCGGGGCTGCTGAATTCGAATGTGGAATCGGTTTTTCAAAATTCTATATGACGGATTCAATATGGTGGGCGCAAATACGAAAAATGGATTGATTTCGATTTTCAGATATTTATGGTCGCGAATATCGAATTTGAATCCTGACCCCACGTATGTGAAGCTCGGATACAATATAATGGATAAAAATTTGGCAAATCATGTACGACAAACGAGTCATAATAACGAATGTAAAAGAATATTTTTTTCCCTTATATCCCGCTCTTAGCCGAACCCAGAGTCACGAACCCTGGACGTGGCGGTTGTTGACTCCATTTTGTTTTTTTTTGTATTTTTTTTTTTGGGTTTTTCCTTCAACGATGACCATGTGTGTGATGTTGAGTTGATTACTAGAGAATTAAGATGGGATCGTAGCTCAACTTCGGGTCAAAAGAGAGCGATTCGAGTGTATAGTGGATGCCCCTAGGATGGTACTTGATCTGCTTGCCACAGGTGTAGCGGGAACATTGTAGAAGCACAACAGTGCAGACATAGGTCCAGAGGACTCAGATATGAGATGAAGAGTAGCGATAAAATTAATTTAGAACTGATCTAGTACGAAAATATGCGTATGAAGCCAAATGAAACTGATGTATATCGAATATGAGTGTTGTGTCTTTATTTCTGCAACCTGGGAGCCTATACGAGAAGGAAAAATCTTGCTACATATTTACATTGTTTCGAATTGTTTTATATTATGTTGAATTATTTCTCACATTTAGGTGCTCGAGTTAAAATCAACTCAATTGAATCAAAACTCAAAGCCTCTCTTGTTAGAGTGGATCTACTATTTGAAATTATTAGAATCGGATTTCTTCTTCGGATTCAGCGCTCCGGAATTGTACGATATTTGGTTTCGTCGGAAATAAACCATTTTTCGTATTTGCGTCCACCATATTGAATCCGCCATATTGAATTTTGAAAAACCGATTCCAGATTCGGATTCAGCGGCCCCAAAACCTACAAGGTACTCACATTCGTCAAAATTAATCCATTTTTCGAATTTGTGGCCGCCATTTTGAATTTTGAAAATCTGATCTCGAATTCGTAATCAGCGACCCCACAAACATTTATACTGTGACTTTGAGACAATGTAAGAAATTTTTTTTCCAACACAAAAATGGCACGAAAATGTGATTTTTACCTCACTGCGAAGGGGTTAAGCAAATTAAAATAGAAGCCAAAAAATGACGTGATATTAGAATATTATTAGCATTTTATAAAATACGCTACTGGAATCCAACATTCGATATATGGGGATCCCTATTCGATATGTAGCGCATTAGTTTTCTGTCAAAATATTTATAAGCTTGAGAAAATATTGGAGTTTGGGCAGATACAAATCCTGTGTAACATAATTTTTTTAGATAGAGAACGAGTATTAGCTGCAAATCGTACCTTAAAATGTGGCTTAAACTATATATGAAACTGAATCGAGCGAAGAAATAAGTTTCGCAGCTTTGCAAACATCTTCTATACGTGGTCCACTGCAAAAAATAAATGGCAAGCTACAAAAAAATGGGAAAATATAATGACGGTCAAGTGTTCGTGCAAAGCAGGACAAAGTGAAAAGTGTAAGTACATCATTGTAACTTTCTTCTATTCCTACCGGTAACATGAAAGCTAACTCAAAAATATGACAGCCTTCAAAATTTTTACACCAAGCTCTCACCAATTTTTGAAAAGGCTCAACTTTATGTTCTTTTTCGATAAACTTTCACACTCATGTACAACACAGCGAAAATTTTGTTTTCCTGGTTCAACTTCCGAAATCGGAAAGTTGAACTTTCGGTGCACATGTGGTGAAAAATATGTCCCATTCCACGTTCTTCCCCCTAAATGTTTCTGGTAGCATGTCGAACATTATGTCGAAAATTTAATTTTTCTGGCGACAAATTATATCAATAATACTTTTTCTTTTTTTACATCTTCCATCATGCATCTAATGAAATATAATCTTTGGAAAGTGACATTTTCAACAAGTATCGTTGCAACGGGATGGTATGAAGGAATCGTTGTGCGCATTTTTCAACAAAAAATCAAAGTTGTGTTTTTGAGAAAAAAAAAATAGTTCCAAAATTAGAAGAATATCAGAATTGAAATTTTGTGAATGAAAAAACCTCAAGTGTTGATGGATTTTTTGGGATGTGATGAGTGTTCTTTGTCGCAACAATCGCCAGTTTGATCTAAACCCAGAAGCAATAAATGTGTTCCTTCAAATTATGTTTAACCTTTAAGGTAGATGGGTGAATATTCGCTATCCAAGATTAAGCGATGATATTTTTTGTAGGTAAAAATGAATAGGCATTGGATAAATAGGGGTCATTCCATACCAAACCGACCAATCCATGACCCCGACCATTTTTGATTTTGCTGAAAATTTTCTATTATTTTGTAACTATTGAAAGAAGTCGTTCCTAATTTTTTTAGATTTTTTCCCCAACTCATCTGATCACATTAAATTTTTCAAAATTTCGTACAATTTTTTTGTGAACGCCCATAACTTCTTCAATAACAGAGATATCGAAATAGAATAGTAGGTCATTTTTTTCGTCTTGAGTTGTAGTTTTAGGAAAAAAATACAAAAAAAAATAACAAAATGAATTTTTATACTTTTTTTTCAGTTTTTAACCAAAAATATTTTTTTTTTTCAAACTTGGACCGTTTTGATTTTTTTCAAAAAATTCACCACGTTTTAATAGACCTTTTTACACATGCAGAAAAATTTTTAGTTTGTGATATTCATAACGTGTTACTTTTTTTTTCTATTCTTTACCTCGTGTCAAGCAAAAAAGCATTTTTCCTCCTTGAATGGACAACGCAAGTAATAGAGAAGAGACATTCCGCTTCATTTTTTTTTTTTTTATTGTCTCTACGTCTACGACCTTTTTTGTGGTTATTACGTCATTTCAAAAACGTCCGTTTTTTTACCCTTTTTATTTCCTTTTTAGATACAATTTTTTGTCCTCAATTCTGCGAAAACCGATCAGCGTTTTTGAAATTTTCTACGTTACCACAAGAATTTGTATGGAAAAACGTTTTTATTGGAATACGATTATTACCTTGAATTCTGAAAGTTTGGACACGAGTATTTTGGCGATATTGCGTAAAATTTTTAGTATATCTAGTTTGATTCAAACGAGAAATAACAATTTTTACGATCTAGACAATTACGCATATAGTAAAATTGGGGTGAACCTAACATTTTAATATTGCACAAAATGAGTAAAATTGTTAGTAAAATTGTTGCCTTGCACGAATCGTATAACCATGCAAACATAGCACTCCCTCTTTTTGAAGAAACTTGAAAAATGATTTTAAATACATGTACATTTTCGATATTTTTTCCATCGATAATCTCCAAATTTTGAATATGTCAATTGCGGGTGAATTTGATGCATCGTTAAAACGTTTTATAGCCCGAAAATTCACTTCAATCAAATAATTAAACAGTATGAAAATTTGATTTCATTTTCATTCGAATATAAATATTGATCTGAGAATAATAAAGATATTTTTCGATAGTTTGTGCTTTCACACAACTTCAACAATAATTCTTGATATTCTTTCGTTTTAGCATCATATTTTTGTCGTTTGAAACTTTTGAAAATATATAGTTTCCGATTATGCAGTCACCTGCTTCCATTGTTTGAGGAACCAAAAGAGTATAACCCCTTAAGTTCGGCGAGGCACGTGCCCCTGGCTGGATCGAGTGGAGAAATCCGAGCTTTAATTTTACGATTCTGCCGGTACAGCCTGGAATCACGACGCTTTTGCACGAGGGAACATATAACGAATGAAAAAAAACTTGTGCGACACATACACCCTCACCGATGCATACAGGCAGTCTCGAGCGGCACGCGCCTGACAAAATCGTCTATAATAAGCGAGAAAGCACGTATGGCAGATCGTGTAGGCAGACAGATGCTCGGGTAAACGTTCCTTGGCTTTGCGTGTTTGTTTTCGTTTTCAAACTGTTTATATTTCGACCTATAGGGAGGAAAAGAATCCCGAGGCGGACCAAAGAATTCCATTTTTTAATCCGTCAATAAAAAGGGTACCGTTTTGAATATACAATTATCCACGGAATATAAATATATGAATTTTATATTTCCAAAGGGAATTTTTGAATATTCATAGATAAATATTGATTATTTTCTACGATTTTTTCTCTTGAATCGCTTCGTTCGTCTTCAGTGTGATTTAGAATTTAAAAGTCTTGAACATCATTGTCTTGACATCAAGAACATCGTACAGCCATTTCGGTCGGAATCTCATTTTCGGACGATGCGCAAATTTATTTCCCTCGAAAACGTATTTCACCTAACACAAGATATTATTGAAAAGTCATGATCCCGGTATCAACGTTAAATGTAACTATTCGATGCACCGAAAACCTGATTATTTAAAAATATTAAAACATTTTTTCGACAGATCGAAGAAAATATTTCTTGTATTAACAAAGTTTTGTTTCAGTTAAAAAAGTTTTGCTGTGTTATGTGGAATTCAATTCGCCAAACGAAATTATATTTTGTTGGAGAAAATATTTCTTTTTAAATGACACTCGTGCGACAATCAAGGAGAAAAAAAACAGTCAACCAATCTCGATTAAATTTTTGAGATAACTGGATAAAACATTTCGTCATAGATTCATCTAAGTATTTGTTAGTGGTTAAATATTTACAAAAATCTATTAATAACTCGAACAATTATTTAAAAATGTAAGATTTTTCTTATTATTAAATTTCTCATATTTTTCGGTTTTATTGGTGTGAACGATTAAAATTTTCAACCCACTTGGTTTTAATAAATGCAAAAAAAGCAAGAAGTTCAATCATTCTTGAAAGATCTGAGAAACTTGTCGGAAACTCATGTTCTAAGCTGCTCGCTTATGTTAGAATCTTTTTGGTAAAACAGCGGTCTATTAAGATAAGAGAACCACACAAATTACTTATTTTTCTCCAATTCAAAAATCTGCACCGACAAACTATGACCTCTGTGATAACGACAATTTCCAACACAACATTTTCTCGATCCGACCCTATTCCTGAACGATTTATTATACAAATCGTAAAGTTATTGTTCAGTTTTTTTTTCCATTGTATAATATAACAGAAATATTCTTTCTTTTTTCACTCGTACGAATTTTTAACCGCTTCGTTAGAAAAGGTGAAATTGTTTCAAGGTTTCCGAGATTATTGAATCTGGATATGGCATCAGGTTTGAAATTCAAAAAAGCGAACCAAATATGTCGTATCCAAACTATGAAATATTTTTACATTTATACTAAAAAGAGTTTTTAGGATTTCCAGGGTTGCTGAATCCAAGAGTGACACCAGATTTTTGAAATACGAAATGGCAGATCCGATGTTGCTGATTCGAAATTAGAAAAAATAATAAATTTCTGTTCCAAAAACACGGAATATATAAGTTCGGCGAGATTGATACTAGCATTATAGTGTTAGATCAGAGCGATCGATAATCTTGGAGATAAGTCCTCAAAGAGTGCGTTGAAAAAACAAATTCGGTTTTTATAGTATGGTTTTCATTAACAACATATTGGAAAACTAGTGAAAAATTATGGTTTGATTATCCGTCGATTTTATCGAAAATTCCAAATATTACATTCTCCGATTGGCTTATGCTATTTCACGAGATCAATTTTGTAAAATTTTGGTTCAATAGTATACTCGAGCCTTAAAAACCCCTAAATAGTGAATTTCATGTCAATTCCAAGGGTTTTCATAATTTCTATCAACTATATTGAATCTGCCATTCTGAACTCAAAGAAACTAATTCTGCATTCGGATCCAAGACGCAAAAACCCCGATATTTTGAATTTTATGTGAACATGAAAATTTTACAAAATGATGGTCAGCTATATATTGGATCCGTTGCAGAGGTTGCGCGATTTTCATGCAACATGCGTCATCCAAGCTGAGAGAATCAGTAATGTATAATCGGAATTTCAATTTTTTAAAATATATCTTTAAGGAAGTTGAGGCTGTACAGTCATTTTTTTTTACCCAAAAGATATGACCTGTACCTTTCAACAGTTAGGCCAGTTTACAGTTTGGCAATGTTTCATACACTTTAAAGAAGTGTTGGGAAAAAAAAGAGGAAAAACGGGCGAAAGCTCATTCGAAAACACGAACGGTGACGATCCTAGCCTCAAAAAACTGCACGCGAAATAGATTATTATTAATATAGTCTCAGCAAATCTCCTAATAAATCTGAAAAAATTGACATTATTCAGTAAGCTCATGTTGCCCAAAAAATTTCATATTTTTAGCATCATTTTTAACGTAGATATCGCTGAATGTGTCTTGACTTCCATAAGATTACATGTTGTTTGGCCCGAATTGTTATTGATTTTTGTCAGCAACGATGCTTCTAAACTGTCTGAAAATTTAACTGATTTTTTTTTTACACTTCACTCTATAAGATGCAGTCGGTTTAAAAGCGATGACATCATTTTCGTTCTAATGCCTCAACTTCCTTAAAAAAGTAATGTTTATAAACGATAGGCGCGTGTAATTCTAAACGAGAAATCGGCTAAGATAATTAAATTACATCGACTGGACAATTGGTATATTCCAATTTTGTCGCTTCTACGGTGAAAAAGACGCTCACGGTGACCTGAGGTTCTGGATACGCAGGTGTTGGATAACTCCATCGTACTTGGTAATTGTAAAAGTCAGAAGATCCGTCACTGTCGAGGCCTATAAACTCGGCATAAAATTTCCAGCCACGCATTGCCTATAAGAACAAAATTTCATCCAATTATATTAAAAAGACTTCCCTGGCGGATCAGCGAGATCTGAAAAAATACCAAACAATGTCAGGAAACCAAAAAAAAAATGTCCAATGAGGCTATTTTTTACCTCTATATCTGACTATCTATCCCATAATAGACAATTCATCAAAATGCGGTGCTTGCGATGTGTGTTTATCTTTAAGCTTTATCGAGCAAATTTTGTAATTTCCTAAACCACGTCGACTGATGTCTTTTGCAACAAAAATTACCGGTTCACATTTCCAATTCTTCATCATTTTCTTCACACATTGGAGGCCAATCCTGACAGTCATTTTTTCCGACGTTGGCCACTCGCTGCCGGAATTGACCTGCAGATTTCCGGTCCCACAGCCCGGACAATTGTTCTCCATCGAATAACCGTTCTCAATTTTTTCGACTGCACGCAATATTGTATTATCCACGAATGTATTGGCGTAATCAACAACTTGAGTGATGTCCACATTGTCAATTTTTTTACTAAAAGTGTGATTGTCGTTTATGAAAAAGAAATACTTTTGGAGGAAAAAGTTATTTCATTTGAAAACAATGGAAAGACGAAATTAAACTAAACTCATTTTGAACTTTATTGATCAAAGAATCATTTCGACTTTTGTCAGTCATGGTTCCGTACTCTTTTCTCTTCGTCTTCTTCTCTCTCTCACACACTCCTTTCGTTTTGTTTTTCTATTTTGTGCACAATTATAAAATAGAAAGGAAGAAATAGAAAAAAAGAACAGCGACTGCTTTATCTTCATTCGCTTCTTCAATTCTGCTTTCTCATCCCTTCAATCACAACGTAAATTAATTACACAGCAATTATGTTTCTTGTTCCTAAAAATAGTAATATGCCCGTGTACACATCGGTCAACAAAATAAATCCAATGTGTCTTTTTTGTAGCCGTGGATTTTCTTTTCATGTATCACGCGACAAGAGTAATTACATACTAATTAACGAGTGTAAGATTTTCGTATAATTAATCCGTGGTAGAAAATTGGATTCAGTCGGTTTTCGAATGATGCGAGTGACTCGATATTTGAACGCGATCACCCTGAATCGTAGAGACTTTGACTGAGGCTTCGAGTCCTGTTACTGCGGCCAATACTTGGAACAGACTATCCATTAGTCGGTCGACGATCTCCTTCATCTCGTGATCACTTCTTGTCATCACGAATAAATCTGCAATGTCATAAGAAAAAAAAAACATTTGATTGTGAAAAATTATACATGGAGAGAATTAGGACACGAAATTGGACGATGAGTTCGAAATGGAAAATAATCTCAAGAAGTGGAAAAAGAATGACCATATTAGAGATCTAAAAGTCCAAATTTAAAAGTTCAACGTTGGACGTATCGGAAAAAATATAATAATTGAGTCAACACTTATTCTCTCAAAGTTGACCCAGGCTAGAACTTTGAATATTTGTTTTCTCTTTTTTGGAGTTTATTTCAATAATAATGTGTATTAGGATGCTTAAAAAAAATCGATTTTTTTTCGTGGGCCGAAGAGGGATGTTAATACATGTAAAGTACATAAAGTCATTTATATCACGCGGTACGTAAATGGACGCTTTTGCGTACGCTTCGCGTACACAAAACCCCCATTTTCGCACCTCGTAATATAAAATTTCGTATAACACGTGTACGAAAAACTTTTTCGTCCTAGTGTTATAATGTACTATTTCTCAAAATTTGAGATTAAAAAAAATATTTAGCGGTCCCTCAAACGACTTTTCTATGTTCTTTTCAATTTTGAGGAAAATCATCATGGAAAAACTTTTAAAAAGTCATGAAACGTTATGCAAACATAAAATGCACTTTCTTTCTTGAATAGGAGAAATAGGGCAAAGCGGACCCCCCGAAAATATAGACCATTTTTTTTCATTGAAAATCTACGATATTCTGTTATTCGGCTGAGAACATGCTTCGAAATCTCAAAATTATAAAAAAAAATTTTTTCTACATATTCATATTTATACAATTTTATCTCGTTGACGATAACTTCATGGTACTCTCAAAAGATCGGGGGGCAAGAGGACACCATAAGCAATTTCACGGCTCTTAAGCTGATAGGTCAATTTATTGATTGAAAAAAAAATTCAATTTAAGAAAAAAATTTTTTTTAATTTTGAGATTTTGAAGCTGTTCTCAGCCGAATAACAAAAGAAAGAGAGTGCATTTTATGGTTGCATAACGTCTCATGACTTTTTTAGAGTTTTTCCATGATGATTTTCCTCAAAATAGGAAAAGACATAGAAAAATCGTTTGAGGGACCGCTAAATATATTTTTTTTAATCTGAAATTTTGGCAAAGTCACTTTTTTTACATGTACTTTACATCCCTCTTCGGCCCACGAAAAAAAAACAATTAGATTTTTTTTAAGCATCCTAATGTGTATACAAAAAAAAATACGTAACCAATGTAGATAAAGCCTGTACATTCATCAATGGAAAGATAACTCTGCTTTCGCCGATCATTGAGTGAATAATCAATGAACGACGTAGGCACTGAAAAGCCTTCAAATATTTCGTTTACGGTCGGCCCTATATGAAATACTGGGAGATCTAATCAACGACGAAACATGTGAAATTTCATTGACACATCAGTAATTTTTTCCTCAAGGGTAAAAAAATTTGGAAAAAAGCTAAAAAAGGGGGGAAAATTCAAATTTTTCGGAAGAAAGCAAAGCTTTTTTTCCTGTGTTGATTTTTTTTCAGATAATTTAGTGACGAGTGATAGCCGAACTGAACGTTCCACGCAGTTCTTATAAAAATTAAACAACATAAAAAAAATTTTGGGAGGCTATTGGTGGATTTTGATATGCGTGAAACCCATCCATAAACATAAGAGGCTCGATTCATTCTAAAAGGATTCTTGTTTCTCGAAAATCGAACATTGCAAGGTTTTTAATGGACATATTTGTTTTTAACATCGAAGATTGTCATAGATCGAGCGAAATATCTATTCGAATGCACTAAAAATGTATAATTATTATCATGGAAGGAAAACAGTAATTTTTAGAGGCTAACCAGATCTTTCCTGTCCTAAATAACGACAGTACATATGAACAGCTGTCGTAACGTCATCGTCATCGTGAAAGGGATCACCCGGCCATTGAGCTCTGTGCAATCTGACCGCTTCGAGAGCTGAGGACCATCGAGCCGATCTCAATAGCTCAACAATTCTGGCAACTTCCTCGTTTGCTCCACTTCCTGGCAACGGACTTGGACTTGGTGTTGGTGTTGGGGTGCCACGCTCGCTCTCCGTACTTTCCTCGAGGGCACGTCCCAGAGCCATTTTCATGCTCGCTATTTCCGATGACATGTCTTGTAACTGTATCGACACATTTTTCGTCGCTTTCATCAAGGCAATGAGCATTTTGTTTGACGCTTCAATGAGCAGCAGCAGTTGAAAATGAAGCTTGTATAAAGCTCGTCCGAGGCCTGGCAACATTTCCTCGAATCCGGAATCACCACTGTGAGACTCACCGAGCACTTGTAATTTGTGCGTTGCTTTGACTGTTTCAAGACACTGGAAAGTGTGAAGTGAACATAAGAAACAATTATGAAGTTCGTTTAATGCTAGAATGTATGGCGAAAATTATTTTCATTCTGAAATTCCTCGACAAATATAAAATGATTCACTACGTCGCAAATTGCACAAATACTGCGTTTGGATCGAATCACGAATTCTGCTTATAATGGCTCAGAAAATCAAAATTATATTTACGAAATTTTTGAACCATTTACTAAGCAGTTTTGCAAAAGAAACTTCATCAAGTGTTAAAAAGGAATCTGAAACCAAAAATTCCGAAATACTTTGAAAAATTCATCACCTCATTTTTTTCTTATAATAAAATTGTATAATTATTCGTTTGTTAATTGATATTGAAATTTATTCGTATAAATTCTACTAATAATTCTATTGTTGCGAAGATTATTTGCAGGCTGTCAAAACCTAAATGTTACATGCAACAAAATGATTGGCACAACTTATACGCAATTAATTTTGACAATGCAACTTGGAATATGTGAATTCTCTGAAGTGTCATGTACAAGAAAATAATTATATTTCTGAGGTAAACATGGTTCTCGAATTCGGTTTAGCAGTAATAGTCAAAATTTCGACTTGTTCTTAAAATTCTATACAGAATGCATATTAAATTATTTCAGTTGTATATGAAAAATCAAGTGTCAAGATAAGAGTTATCTGATTGTGAAAATAGACTGCATAATAACTGCATAATATTGGTAGATAAACTTTGCACCCAATTCAATTATTATACCTCAGTAGCGTGATCCTTTTTGTCAAGAAAAGTCTCAAGATGTTCTTGTATCTCCAGCATCCCGAAACGCAGACTTTCGTTCATTCTTTGATTTGCAAATACCGCAATTGAATACCAAACAAGAGGCGGTTCAGCTTTGGAGCTCAATAACTCAGCATGATTAGATAAATGGGAAGCTAACTGAGACGAAGCTGAACTTCCGTTGTTCAACAAAGCGCTGGACTCTCGTGTTAGCCCTACGGATTTGCTGCTTACATCCTGCAAAAAGTATGGAGGTCATTAGAAAATTCTGCTTAATTTTTTATTGCTTTTGAAAAACACCGTATTTGTTGAGAAATGAAAAAATTCTTTCATGTAAAAACATGAGAATTGTTCGTTTTATCATGATCAAATCATTTGAAGGCGTTTTCGTTCGGAATGTTTGTGTAAATAGCGAAATATCGCTTCATCATATTTCGAAAGCTCATGCCAATGCACATAGTTCTTAATGAACACACATTATTAATATTTTGTTGATGATTATGACCCGCAAAAGGTACATACATAATGGAATGAAATTAAAAGTAGTAGAAAGTAAGACGAAAAATAAATCGATTTATTTTGATTTTCTGCAAGAACTCGATACTTACCCTGAGAATTCTGCTAAGAAGATGAAAAAAGTCTAAAGTATTGTAAGGCGATTGGGTAATCAAATTCTGTATCTGCTGTCGCCAAATTTCTTCGGCGTCGTCGCGTACGACCTGACGGAAAGGCATCAAAGCTGATAGATTCGGTGAAGCGTTGCACGGAGTTACATCACCCAAATCTCCAGCACTTGATCCCCTGGAAAAATCGATCGAATCAAGAATGAATAAAGTTGGAAAATACATGGAAGGGGAGGGGGGACTCGAAACGATCTAGAATATTATCGAATGCTGTATAAAATAACGAAAATAAAAAAAATGGTCACTCACGACGTATCGGATCTCGTAGATGAATCGTGACGCGAGCGACTCGGTATCAGAGACAATGAAGAGGGTGGAAACATTCCAGGAATACTGTTAACTTCCTGTCCCGTTCCAGAGCCACCCGGAACTTCGTCTAATGGCGATTCCGAACCGATTTCATCGTCCGAGGATTCCTCCGCCACGCAACGCTGTATAAAATATAACTTGTCAGTGTCATTATCACGATTATTCGTCTCTTAGCCATGGGATGAGATTTTTTAAATCCGATTATTTTTACCCGAGTCGTGTGTTTGCTCGACGAAGGTGTTTTTTCGCTGAGACTTTCCTCGAAATGGCGAAAACTTGGTTCTCTTTCCTCGCCCTCGCTGAGAGGTCTTCTTCGCACTCCCCAATTGAAGTTATCAGTACTTTCACCCTGAAAACAAAAAAGACCGATATTTGTTTGGAAACTTCAAAAATCGCCTATTCATTCGTTATTATTCGACCAAATTCTACCTCAACGCTCTCACTCTCGTACTCAAGAAAATCAAAGTCCTTGAAGACACCAAATTGTTCATCGTCGCGTCGAGATCCTCCGCTCAAATCGTTGTTAGCACCAGATACTTCTTCCGTCGACGACGCCATTGATGATTGTCTCTCCATGAGATCCGAACTTTGGCTGAATATTACCTAATGAAAACAAGTTTAGATATCATCTATATCTTTCGTAGCCCTGGAAACATTCCAAATTGCAACTTTTTATTGAAACAGTGTACTAATTTAGAGCTTCAAATGGATACTTTTTTCCTTTTTGTCAGTTGTAAATCAAGTGGTCAACATATTCTCACAACTTCGAGAATTACACATACCTTTTTTTCAAATAAGTTACGAAACTAACAATAGTCAAGAGTGTTTCCTCTCAGTTTAATTTCTGTAAATTGTCTAGTTTCCGAGAGAATGTCCATAAACTTTAGGGAAGGACGCCCACTTATCGACCAATCTGACAGCTATATATCTTAGAATTTAGAATAATACAGATTACACTGAATGGATTAAACCGTCGATAAAAACTTTGTTACAAAAATGAATTGCACGCGAAGCATTTTGCATGAAAAAATTTTGGTTCTATCCGCAGAAATATGTGCTAAATTCAAAAATATTCGTTTATTTCGAAAATTTTTTGAAGAAGCAATAGAAATAAGAAATAATTTGACAAAAAAAATCAATACGTTATAAAAACTATTCCAATTCCGTCGACGAGAAGCAAATCTCATCGTATGACCATGCGTAATCTATTTGTATTTAAACAATATATTAATAACTTATCGAAAATATCATCTTAGAAGATATTTGTAAAGTTGCAAATACTGATTTCTTCACTATTTTCAAATGTTTATCGAAATAGGAAATTTATTGAATGTTTATTCAATAAAATATGATTTATCGATCATGACAACAGTTTTTCGATTTTTATTTTCGAACGAAAATAATACACTCTACTTTTTCCCAATTTTAGTCTCTAATCGTCTGTATTATCCATACATCGAAATGTATATGTATGAGAGTTTGAAAATAATATTTATTCTCATCCACTAGAAAAAATCCAAAATCATTTTTTTTTACAATCTGAATTAGTACACTGCTCTAATACTTATCTATACCGTGAACCAATCAACCGTCACACAGTGATTTTTTTAAGCTTTGCACTCCGAGCGAAACGGAGTGCAAATTGTGTGTGAGTGGATTGAACAAAAACTTTGATGAGATATAAAATAAAAAAAAATTATTGTCATCGTTATATAATTAGCATAATATGATTGAAATCATTCGAATATTCAACAAAAAATTGAAACTTTTCAAACTTTAATAAATTTCCCGTGGCTGGAAATAACTACGTGTAGTAACTGAAGTGAAAATGCTGATAATACAGACAAAACGTGTTTTACAAGTGAATGTGCATTCAAAATTTGTTTGTTGCATTATTGTATTTTTTGTGATTGTATCTGGAACGACATGAGAAGCCGCGTTTTTTTACCTTGCTATACAGTGTCATTGAGCTAATATGTTCGTCCTAAAAGAAAACGGTAGGATAACGATAGTCAAGTAAAGAAGAAGAGAAATTGCAAAGTACACTTACGGACGGACTCTTGGGCAGGCCAACCGGTTGGCCGAACGGCCTTAGCAGATTAACCAGGCATTCTCGTACACGTCCCTAAGATGAAAATAATAAGCAATTATTGACGAATTTATATGTTAGAAATACACGCGATCACCCCTGCGTCTCTCATACTGTTTTCATTTTTTATCATCATTTTAGGGTGATAGTTATTTGGGGTCAAAATTTATTTTACCCTTTCCGTCCCCTAAATCGGTTCGAAATAAATAAAAAGTAATGCTGTAATTTTTTCAGATTTTTAAAATAATGCTTAATCCTCGACCACGGAGGTTGAAGTTTTCCATTTAAAATACATGGAGTTTTTCTGCGTTTGTGGTCACGATTTTACTGTGGGCCTCAATACGTTTGGAAAATCTTGAAATTTTCAGAAATTACTTTACCAGCATGTTGCTAGACGGAAAAAATTTCCGAAACTCCTACCCTCAAAATGTTGTATACTAGCCTAACCCATTAATGCGCAAAACGACAATTTTCGATACACAATTTCAAGTACACAGTTTTAACTGATGAGGAACGAAAGAAAAATTCTCCAAATCTGATTCAGAGGGTTTTTGAGGGTGCTCTTTCAGAATCTGGCATTTATTTTGTAAAATTAACACGAAATCTTTATTATTTTTGCATTTGAATTGAAAAGACATGAATTTGTAATGTTTTTTTTTCCCTTCAAGTCGATTTTCGTTTTTGTTGCTGCATTTAAATAACCATGTTATTGCCAATAAAGGTGTTCTTAATGTCTGACATTTTTAAAGCACTGGCTATGAACTCTTTTTTCTCACTCAGTTTTTCCAAGATGCCAGATTCTGAAAAAGCACCCTCAAAAACCCTCTGAATCAGATTTGGAGAATTTTTTTTTCGTTCCTCATCAGTTAAAACTGTGTACTTGAAATTGTGTATCGAAAATTGTCGTTTTGCGCATTAGTGGGTTAGGCTGGTGTACAACATTTTGAGGTTAGGAGTTTTGAAAATTTTTTCCGTGTAGCAACATGCTGGTAAAGTAATTTCTGAACATTTCAAGATTTTTCAAACGTATTGAGGTCTACAGTAAAATGTGGGCCTCAAGAGTTGTTTATTGTATCCGATGTTTTTATATCATTCTGTTTCAACGACATTGAAGTGATTAGACGTGCGAATAAAATTTATTTGGAGTAATCAACTGAGTAATAACAAATTTGATTTAAACTATTATTGTGAAATAATAAAAATTCAGCAACGTTATACCATGAAAAAATGACACAATTAGTTTCGATATTGGTACCTGCGACATCCAGGGTCTTTTCCACCCAGAAATGGCGCTGCTGTCTGCGGGTGAAAGTGACAAGGAGCGTCTCGGCGAGCCTAAAGATTTTTCTTCGTCAACCGGACGTTTCAACCATCTTTTACCAATAACAGGAGTCTTCATAACGTCAAACGTAAAGTCCATCGTTCTCCCTGCGAATTAATAATATTTCATACGAAAATAAACCAGACTTGTCTTTCAAATCGTCAAAATTCTTAATTTTCAACGTTGTTAAAAGAATAGTAAAAAATGGTTGTTATTGTTAAAATAATAGATAAAAAGACTGGATGGTTTTCACTAGAAAAATATGACATCTTGTTTTATTATGACAATTAACTACATTTGGCTATCTATTATTATTCTTATCGAAACCTTGAATTGGTCCGTTTCGAACGTTTTAGTGCAGGGTTGCCACGTCGAAGGAAGTGAGTGTGGAAAGAAACAACGAGAAAAGAAAAAAATACGTTGATGAACAATTGTTGAAACGTGCTAACATGCGTGAGAAAGTTGATTCGTTTCATCCCTTTACTACTCTGTCATACTATTATAATTACCCGGTAATTCTTTCTTCGTAAATATTTCAGTATCGGTGAAACTAGGATGGGGCGAAGTCAAGGAAGGTTCCCACGAAGGGCCGTGAACTGACGTAGGTGGTGCCACTAGGGTCGACGATCTCGTTACCACGAGTTTCAAAATTTTCAAAGCCTCTTTCCAGTAAGATCCCTGAAACGATTTGTATCAAAACGAGTTCGTGTCAATTGTATTTTCATTGAAATTTCTTCAATCTGCCGAATTTTCTTCTAAATTCTGTTCGAGATGATTTGCAATAAGCGTTACCTCAACGTATTTAGAGATGACTCTCAATAACTCAGTATTTATCGGTTGAGCGGCTGGCGATGCGAGATCCACGTAGTGAAGCAAACAGTGTATTATACTCAGTACAGGAAGTGCCACACTGCTCGGTCCTTTCTCCAAAACCTCGACAAGAAATGCCAGCATATTGAAACTGAGATGGGCGTAAGTGTCATAAAGATATTTGACAACGCATTTCGTCCATTGAAAGCTCTCTTTGCTGAATGTGCGACGACTGTAGAGGGTCATCACAGTGCCAAGGTGGTCGAGTTTCTTGCCTTTTTCTGCGCTCACCTACATCATCGGTCAACATATTATCAGTCATTGAGCATTGAAAAAATATTCGAGAAAGTATTTACGGCGACATAAGGTACAAAGTGTTGACATTATTTTGTGTCAATCTCTACCCGGCCATTGTTGCATAATTGCAACAAGAATTAGAAAAAACTCTAGCACGCATTTATGAATAGCAGAAACCTTCTTGATTGGTGTTCCTTATACTTGAGGGTCTTGTATTATAGTAGAACAATTTGAGCACACGTTTTACTACTTCGTTTTATTGTTATTTACGTCAGCTTCCGGGATATAATAGCAGTTTTTCCAAATTTGCATAATCTATTTTTTTTCTATGATAAACTTTGAGCCAATATTCTAAATAATTATCTTTATCTTTGCATAAATTCGTGAGAAAATGTTTCTCTTGTGGCGTATGTTTTTTTTTTTGAATTTACATTTTTAGCCACGAAAAATCTTCATTCAATAACTGTAAAGGGTTTTTTTGTGAAAATAATTGAGTCATTCATACTCGAGCCGTGCAAAAATATGATAAACCTCTTGAATGTGGGTAAAAAAGATTCAGCGATAAACGTGAAAGATCAACGAAATGAAATGATGAATGAGCGAGACTCACTTGAGCAATATTTTCAGCACTTCTGATGCACAACTCGTTGGCGTCTTCGTAATTGAGTAACATGTAAGGCAGCAATGATATGACGTTCATGGGAAAAGCGAGGCTCTGTGTGGGATCGACGACCGGTAGATCCAGTAACGTTGTGAATTGTGACAAGAGCGTGACAACGGGCTCGTAAGTGTTTGGACTAGTGCAACCTTTGAGAAGCAGCGCGTGAACACCGGGAAAAGAATTCCAGCCCAATTGTTGTTGCAATTTTTCAACTTTATCTCGGGCGTCTGGACGATCCAGCGGCAATCTGTGTAAAACCCTACCGAGGAGTCTGAGAGCGAGCAAGAATTCGTGCTCGTAATCGGATTCCAGAAGGGACACGGACAACCAGAACAATTGTGCGAGTATCGTCATTTTGTCGTCCTGAGTAGCCGAATCACCGAGTAATTTCAACGATTGCGCCGATCGCGATCTCGACAAATTTGTGTTTGGATACTTGTTGCAGCCAACGCGGGTGTCCAATTCTTTCGGATCGCTGGTGGGGGCGCTCCCGGAGCCACTAGTTTTCCTCATGCAATAACTGACGGAATAGCTCGTACTGCGCGTATGTCCAGTCTGATGAAGATGGGTAAAAACGTGTGATCCAGTTGGATTGCCGATGCCGCCCGAGCTTCTTTTACCCCCGATTATCATACCGGAAGCAGGATCTTTGTTATTCAGATTGGGCGTTGATTTAAAGATTTCTTTCATAAAGTCCAACGGTCGAAAATCCGATTCCAAAGAGTCAACGGCCGCTTCGAGCGTCAATAGTAATTCGGTGACGTAGCCCTGCATGTCCTCGCCTTGCTCGGCTACCGTTTCCACCAGTCTCGAAAGTATGTCCGAGAGCATCCTCGAGGTGATGGGAACTCTGAGGGCACGAAAAACCTGAAGAGATCTGCCGGCGTAGTGTCTCGAAGAACAGGAAAGCCCCAATTGTAGAGCAGTCTCGGCCCAGCGTTGACTAACGTGGGCGTGAGGCAACGAATCCCGGAAAACTCGAAGCACGTGTCTCAAGAGGATCGTCAACTGTTCGGCGCTCCGGACCCACCATACTTTTGCGGTCATATCCTCATAGTTCCAGAGGGGCTGATCGATCCGCGACGCTAAGAAATTAATGAGTGACTTAATGACATCTTGGATGGCCATATTTGGTCCGGGATGGGGGACCGCCCAATTGGTAGCATCCTCGGGTGTGACGATAACCGGTAGAGCCCCGGAAGTTGGTGCCGACGTCGGGGGCCAGGCGCGATTGTTCGAAGCCTCGTAACTCGCGTTGTCCCTCGTGGATGATTGCGAGGGATGCGAGAGATTTGCAACACTCGCGCCAGCCGCGTGAGAGAGCGTTGGGGTCGGCGAGCACGCCGGTGAAACATCAGAGGAATCGGGTAAAGGTGGCGGAGGAGGCGGTGGAGGTGGCGGAGGAGGAGGCAGCGGAGGCGGGGGCGGCGGTGGCGGAGGAGGAGGCGGCGGAGGCGGCGGCGGTGGCGGTGGAATTGTGACGGCTGGTGTCGAGCTTGTTTCCGGAGGCGAATTCAACTGCGGCGGGGTTGCCGGTGGCGGCACCGTCGTTGGTGGACCGTACAGATAACTGTCGAATTCGGGATCAACCTCGGTGAAATTGTGCTCGATAACTGGCAACGCCGGGGTCGTTAAACCGAGCCCCAGTTGCTCCGTTCTCGAAGCCAACAAAACGCGCGCTACCCCGAGATGATCGCGATGATCGCCCAGCACTACGAGGAGATTGAGCAACAGGGCGCGACAGTGATCACGCACGAGGGGACGAGAATGATCGAGACCGAGGAACACGATGTGCAACATGAGGGGTACGTGGATCGCCCAATCGAGCTGCACGCCGTCGACCACCACGTCCGTTATCAGCATCACCGCTATGTTGCACCTGCAAAAATATTTCACATTTCACTACTCACAATCCATTCTTTTCTCCGTTCAATTTCAACCGTTGCTCCAACACTCTGCAATCGTTCTCATTATTTTCCATTTTTCACGGGAGAAGGAGAAATATCTGCCAGTATACCAATAAAATTTAACGTGTTCCCTAGTCAGCTGAACTGTATCACGATAAGCTTTTCAAAAATTAATATTAGGAACATCAGTTGCAAATTGTTTTCAATTTTTTTACACATCGGAGAGATGCTGTTACTTCCTATCGAAAACCCACGTAAACATGGATTCTGTCTTTGTAACGAATTTCTCGATTTCCACGAAATCTATCCAGAAATAGTTCATCGCGAGGGGATATCGCAATCCAACAAACCGAATGGACCGCACGTGCATTTTGGAACGAACAACGACTTACAAAAGTTTTAAGAAGGGTGGATCACGAAATCAAAACAATCAGAATTGGCGATCCACACTACCGATTATGGCGCTCGTGTTCCTCGGAAAAACGGCGCTATTGGAGTGCAATTTTGACAGTTGTGCATGATTTAGCATTGGAAACATGGGCCAGTCGTATTTAAAACTCCGACAAATTTATGAATACGTTCATTTTTGCTGATAATTGCTCCAAAAACCACTTAACGACATTAATATTAGGTGACGGGTCGTCTGCTTTGCACTCCAACAGCAGTTTAAGAAAAATCGGCGAGGCGTCGCATGCTTGGTGTGGATCGCCAATTTGATCAAATTTGGTGATAACATTCTTTGGCAACAAGTATACAAATTAGGGCGATTAAAAAAAAATTTTTTTTTTTGTTTTCCATTGCAAACAGGCTTAAAAGTTTCTTTTTGGTGTAAAAAGACTCCAGTTAAAATTTGAGCCCTTAATATTAATATTTAGATAGTCCTCATCGCACTTTTTTATGTTCCATAAGAATAACATTGGAAATTTCTTTTTTGCACATTCTGATACTTATTGCAAGCCCATCGTGCGTCATATAAAAAATGTCTTCACTTATTCTTGTAGAAAATCGCACGCTCTACAAAAAAGGTCTCTTATGATTTTTCGTTAAACTTAATAGTTTCAAATATATTAGAGGTCAAGTTCAATGTATCGCAAATTTGACCATTTTCAGTACATTATAGCGGATTTAATGGTTTTATTGGAAAAGATTGGCAAAAAATTTGTGTTAATCTTAAATTTAGTCTGTTAGAGAATATTTGTTCATATTTTTTTGTAATAATATGGCCAGTGAAACTCTGAGAAAAAAATTAAAAATAACTTTCAGTATTTGATGAAAATCATATTTCAAAAAAACAATACACACTGAGGAACACCAATATCTATTTTTACAAGTATCAACAAACTAAACTACTTCATTGACAACTACACCGAGTAGAAAAGTAGTTATATTACCGATATAGGGTCTAAAAGTTTTTTTCTATCGGGACATTGATATGTATGAGACAACTCGATTGCTTAACTATAATTTTGAAAATTGATTGTAACCATAGAAGTTTTTAAAACATGTACGGAAACTATAATAAAACAAGAATAATTAAATACAGTACTTTACGTGACAAGATTTGATTTACACAAAAAATTTTATAAATTTTACATATAAATTTTTTTAAACTATTCGATTTTTTTGGATTACTGTAAAAAATTCTTCATGAACGTTTTCTAAGAGACCGAGTTCAAGGACCATAAAGTTTTTGCTGTAATGTACTGAAAACGGTTAAATTTGCGATAAATTGAACTTTGAACTCGAATAACTTTTAAACTATTAGATTTAACGAAAAATTATAAGAGACCTTTTTTGTAGAGCGTGCGATTTTCTACAAGAACACGTGGAGACATTTTTTATATGACATACGATGGGCTTGCAGTAAAGATCAGAATGTGCAAAACAGAAATTTCCAATGTTATTCTTATTGGAAATAGAAAAGTGCGATGAGGACTATCTAAATATTAATATTAAGGCTCAAATTTTAACTGGAGTTTTTTTTACATCAACAAGAAACTTTTAAGCCTGTTTGCAATCGAAAACAAAAAAAAATTTTTTTTTTGAATCGCCCTAATACAAATACAATTTTTTTCAAAATTTTTTATCACATGGTTATCGAATAATTGAACGTTAAATCGAAGTTCTTATGCACGAGATGTATAACTGTATATAAGTAAACTCTATGCTTATACACGTGAACTTTAATGTTCAATTACTCGAGAGCTATGTGGTAGAAAAATCTAAAAAAATTTATATTGTTTTATCCCTTTTTATAAAGTAAGGTTGTGACGCGTGAATTAGCTGTTCATTGTCATCGCTTTTCCGCGATTCCGATTGGTTCTTGAACACGACCATTGTGGGGCTAAATTTATTTGGTAAAAACAACGCTCATTCGTCCCGTCAAAATGACAGCTTGGAATTCAAACCATCTTTGACATTTCGTCGATACCGTTTTGCTCGACTCGATTTCTCAAAAATTCTTCGAACTGAACATTCTTTCAATAGTTATTAATCAGTTAAATTATTAAATGTAAATGAATCCTGGTAAAAATAAATAAAAAGTTACGCTATGCAAGAAGATGACGCGCGCGGAGCGCGCCTCTGTGACTCACCAAGTACATTTTTAAAGAATACATTTGCCAATTTTTATGAAATTCTTATCATTTTGAAATTCTTAGTATTTTTAACATGGTTTAACATGGCAACATTGTATCGTCGCGATCCACCCTTCTTAAGACACGATGAAGTTTATACGTAAGAAATGACTCGCACGTTGATCAATGAGATCAAGAAAAATAATTTGGCGGAGGAGCAAAGAAACCACATCAATCTGATCAACGGGCATGAGTTTCATCCTATGATTCTGGTTTATTAAGGAGTTTCGGTACAGATGTCTAAATATTAAGAAATTGATCAAATTTGGTGATAATGTTCTTCAACATCACGTACGAAAACACAAATTTTTTCAAAATTTAAAAAATTTTTTTTTCAAAACACAGAGAATTCTGACACTTCAAACGACACACCAAAAATTTATGAAATCACTTAGAGATTGTAAAAAATTGGGGTGGCTCACTTGATATGGAATACCCCATTAGTATTCAATATACAGATCAAATAATACGGTCTTCCATACTACACTAACGAAAAAAATTAAAGGGTTAACAAATTTTTCCGAATTTTTAGTGATTTTTAAAAATGTTTCAATTTCAACAAAAATGCAGAGTTACATGTTCTGCGCAATTTTGAGAAAAAGTGCGAGAAAAAAATTTTTCAACTCCACAAGCTTAGAATTTTTTTTTCATCTAAGCCATAGTATGGACCGGATAGCTGGTTTATTCAGCTTCAATTTGCTTTTTTTAAAACTTTGGTAGGACCATTTTTTGCTGAGATGTTGAACTTTGAATCAAGAAGGATCCTTTTATCTTTGATCGACGATAGCTCGGCAACCAATGGTCGCACAGGAAATTCAAGGGCAGTTCTGAAAACTGGAATAAATGTCTTACAAGATTTTGCTGCGATCTTGAAGAAAAAAGTTTGTTTCCATCCTTGTCGTGCATTTAAAAAAATAGGAAAAAAGGTAATTTAAGTTTTTTCAGAAAGTCAATAGCCAAATTTCAAATAATCATGAAATGACTAACGTTGAGTATGCCTTTTACTATACAGCGAATATACCCCCAAAAACCCTGCCATGTTACATCTCGATCTAATCAATCGTTTCCTCGTTGCAGCCGGTCAAACATTAAAAAAAATTTAAGGGTCACGTTTTTTTACGTTTAACACGTCATGATCATGACAAAAATGAAAAATAACAAATTTTCAAGTTTTTTCCACATATTTTCTATAAATAAAGTTGAAATTTACAAAAAAAATTTCCGAAAGTTTTTGATTGAAAATTGATTTTTTTTCTTAAGGCTTCCAACATTTATTTCAAATGTAACTTCGCAGGATTTTTGGGGGTATTTTCAGCTGTAAAAGTCATACTCAACACTAGTCATTTCATGATTATTTGAAATTTGGCTATTGACTTTCTGAAAAAACTTAAATTACCTTTTTTCCTATTTTTTTAAATGCACGACAAGGATGGAAACAAACTTTTTTCTTCAAGATCGCAGCAAAACCTTGTAGGACATTTATTCCAGTTTTCTGAACTGCCCTTGAATTTCCTGTGCGACCATTGGTTGCCAAGATATCGTCGATCGAAGACAAAAGGGTCTTTCGTGATTAGAAGTTCAACATCTCAGCAAAAAATGGTCCTATCGAAGTTTTAAAAAAAGCATAAAAATTTGCAAATTTTTTTCTCACACTTTTTCTCAAAATTGCGCAGAATATGTAGCTCTCCATTTTTTTTTGTCATAAAATCTTGAAATTAGAAATTTGAAGATTCAAAATGTTTTTTTTAGACCTCGATACCACTATTTTTCACTGAAATTGAAACATTTTGAAAAATCACTAGAAATTTGGAAAAATTTGTTGACCCTTTAATTTTTTTCTTTAGTGTAGACCTCATTATTTGACCTGTATATTGAATACTAATATACAATAGCTTCGGAAAGTAGGAAAAAAAATTGACACATAAATCAGATTTAAAAAATCTAAATTTCTCCAATCATGCCGAAAAAATGATATTTGAATCTAAGTTCATGCTTACAGGAACGTCTTCCTCTTAACGGATATAGCTGCGGCTTTGCGTAGATTTTTTTTATCATTTGGAACCGTTTTGGGGGGCGGAGCGATCAATTTTTTTTTTCCCATATTGTAAAGTAACGCCCTTGCCGACCTGGCCTGAACGCCGCCACGCGTCGGTTCGAGCTACCTTAATAGAAAAGAAGCAGGTATGAAAGAAACGTGAGAACGCGGAATTTAGTTTTGAAGAATTTAACAATTGCGATTTATTCAATTTTGATTGATTTTACAGGATAAATTCGTTTTTGATTTGTTGTCGTGAAATATTCGCGATCGCGCTCGCCGATTGTGAAAAATTTTGTTTCACTCGTCGTTTCGAATTTGAACAATTTTCAATTTACGCGTTTTTCGCCTATTTTCAAAATAAAAAGCAAAAAGGTTTCGATAATTCAAAGTTTTTTTGATTTTATATAATAAGAAAAATTTATTATTATTATTATTAATTTGCAGCGATATATCTCAAATTCGTACCGCGACCTCTTGAATTATCGATAATGTTACGGAATTTACAAAATTTACAAAAATAAAGTTTTAGGTCTAACTCGGGCTCAGTTGTGACAAGTTTGAATTTAAAAAATTATAATCAAGAAAATTTACAGAATTTACAAATTCACAAGTTAATTTACAAAACAAACCATTCCTGATCCTAGCAAGCAAAAGAAGAAATAAAAATAGGTTAAGTTAAGGAACAAACCCCAGGCTCTGGGATTGAAACGTCACCGAATCGCTCCGAGATCCCGTGCAACGGAAATTTGGAAAGTTTAGAGGTTGGGTGCGGACCCTGGACTCTGGGATTGAAACGTCGCCGAATCGCTCCGAGATTCCATGCATCCCGGAATAGTTAGGATAGGTTAGGTTGCTTGCCAAAATCAGGAAGAATGTTTGAGGTCAGCCTTTTTTGTTCGAAGTCAGAATTTTGAGTAAGGACTGCCTGCCGAATGAGTCGCGCAGCGCTTCTTATACCAGTGTCCCCATCATAAAATTATCAAACGCCGAATTTTCGGTTTTCGGATCGGTTCTGCGCATCTTTTCGTAACGGGACTCGCGATTGGCTCGTGGCCATGATTCGCGCTCTACTGTTGATCGAGCGGACTAACGTACGATGCGCGGACTACCGCTTTTTATGTTTTTCTGCTTTGTGTGATTTTTAACAACAAAAACTTCCACTTCATTCGTTCTTATTTAATTTTTTCTATAATTCAGCGCTGTTATTCAGTTTAATACGATTTGAATAATTATATTCGCTAAAAGTCACGTACGCGTCCTATAGCCCATCAAAGCTCTACCCGTGCATGCGTCATAAACACGCGTCTTGTTTTATTTGAATTGACACCAATTTTCTAAAAGAAATAATCTTTTTATTACTTTTCTTCGATTCGTTATAATTTTCCGCATCTTTCGAGCCTATTTACATAATTTTACGAAATCGCGTTTAGTTTTTATTAATAAAACAAAAAAAATATGATAGTTCGAGTTTTTAATACGCGGCGCCGCTAGTATCGCGCTTCACCGCTTGTATCGGGCCTTTGTATTGTCCACCAGTACGGCCACCGCCGGCCAGCAGTGACGCGTCTCACCGATCGTTGTACGCGCTCGGTCAAAACATTGCGCCGCGTCGCGATGTTTTTCGAGGTTATGTTCGGGTTCGAGGCGATTCGGGTCGTTCAGGAGGATGTTACGTCACAATATCAAGGGCCACCCTACTATATATTTGGAAACGCTATGCTTATACACGTGAACTTTAGTGATCAATTACTCGATAACTGTGTAGAAGAAAAATTAAAAAAAAATTGTGTTGTCAAATTTGGCACCAAAGAATATGTACACCAAATTTTATAAAATTCTGAACTTTTTGAAATTTTTTGTTTTTAGCATGGTTTAGCATGGCAACATTGTATCGCCTGTACCGAAACTTCTTAAGCTACAGATAATAATCCTCGAATATGGATTCCAGCTAGCATCTTCCTCCCATCGATTATCCTAAGACTACGTAGGCGCAGGCCATAGGAAGGAGCGAACCTGTTTGAAGGGGAAACACGTTTAGCGACAGGGATATATTGAGCCAAGCAGTACGTATATCCAGCCATCCAAGGTAACCATCCCAGGGGCAGAGGATTAGATCACGCAGGAAGAGCAACAAAACGGCAAAACCAAAGTATTTGGATATTGCAAAGCGAGCAAAATACGAATGAATTATCCGAAAAACTGACCTGTGGAAACCGCTAATCGGCTGTGAACTGTCCGGAAGGTACTCCGTCAACGGTGCAAAGTAGCCACCGTACTCCGGCATCGGTAGTGGATGCGGTTGGGGAATATCGAATTTTTCACCGTGACCAGGAACTTTGTTGCTCGTTATCGTTGTACCCGTTCGTGTTATGTAGATCGACTCGTCGGTAGTCAGCTAATTTTTCGTTTTGGTTTAATTATATTCTACATAGTTCGAAATTTATTTGGACATATGAAGTTTTTTACGAACCTCAGCTTCTGTCGTCGGAGTGGAGAAATCGTCCGGGAGGATCGGGGGCCCACTCGCTGTTCTTGTCTTTTCTATCCTTGGCGTTGGAAAACCGGCTAATGCTCGCAATGCGGTATCCGATTTCGATCTGAAAGAATTTTACAACTCTTTTTTAATACCTTTTATGAGATGGTGACTTAAGATTTCCTGTTTCAATTTATTTTTTGTTTCTTGCAAATTATTTGTAGCGAAGTTTGTTCACCATAAATTTTGACTCTATTCTTAAGACTGATCACAAATATCATTGTGTGAAATATTTCTCAGCATTCATATCTCTGTTTTGAAACAGCTGTGTACTCGTTTGGAAGCTAGTTGCCAAAGTCTCTTCGACCAAACTCTCCGATTTTTAATTGCGTAATTATGCAGTTTGGCTACTTTTCCGAAAATCATCGGAAGAAATTTTTTTTTAGCATCGAGAAGAAAAAAAAATTCCATTGATTTTCGGAAAAGTAGCCAAATTGCATAATTACCGTTAATTGTTCCTCACACATAGAGACGTGTTTCAGAATACAGAAAAGTGAAAAAGAGTTGTAGAAACATGGAGATGTAAAGCATAAAAAATATTTCAGATTTTTCTAACAGAATCGATAAATCGTGAAGTTTTAGAATCTAATTATTAGAAATTTTACATATTTTGGATCAGAAACATTTCTTATAAACAGATATTCAAAATTGTCACTCGTGACGAATAAAGTTAACGACGCGAGAGTCATTTAAGAAGGGATATGTTTAGGAATAACGTTGTTTTAAAACAAAGATAACTTTCGAAGAGATAAACAAATATTGGAGTAATTTCACTGTTCTTTTTCAGACGAAAATAAATATTGTAAATTCTGTCGCTACTGAATAAGAACATACGAAATAAATTTTTTTTTTCATCCCCAAAGATGGTTCAATCCCTCAATCTAGAGTGAAACGGTTCTAAAGGCTTAAATGAAAAGGCAATTCACATTCTGAAATAACCTCGGGATCCTACATTTGTCAATGTCCAATTTTCACTTGACCATTTATTATTAAAACTGACCCTGTTTTAACGGGATCCTCTCCGGAGTGACGCTTCGTATGTATCGTGCCTTTTTCAACAGCCAAATCTCGCGATGGATTTCCTGGATCTGCCGGTGGTGCGTCACTGTGGGATGAAGCTTTCCTCATACTTGTAAGCCTGTAGAAAGGCGGAGTTTCCGTACGCTCGATAAGACAATTCAATGTCTCGACTGTTTGCAGTTCAATCATCATTTCGTCCACTAAACGATCCGGTCGAGCCCTCGCCAGAAATAACACCACTCTCTTTGCCTGTCACAATAATACACTTTTTCCGAATCAATTCTAAAAACATAGGATACGCTGAGGGCGACAATTTTCTGACAGCTGTAATAGTTTACCATTAGTTTCAATTTCAAATAAGTAGGCATCAATTCATTAGTTGTTTTTTCACCAGCTTCACTCTTTAAACAGTAGTCATCAGCTTTAATTTTAAAAAAAGCCGGCATGAATTCATTAGCAACGGGTTATTGGGTATTTACAATTTATCGGACTGTGATTTTTATGAAATCCGCAGCAACCCGTAAAACCATTGTTGAAAATTTGTTTGAGCCAATTTTTCCCCATCACTTTGCAAACAAAATCTGTTGGATAATTTTAACAACCACAAATGGAGTGACATTGCGTATTGCGAGCCAAACGGTTATTAACTTTTTTACCTGTCCGTATAAAAAATGCGACGTTGACGCTGCAAATGTCTCAATTTTGCTCAAAGTTCGGCTACGTTTTTTAGATTGATTATTTTTCAACTGTATACTTTCAAATTTATACGCATATTATTGAACTATTTGGAAAACAACGACGGATGGCTTAGTTTATTAACAATTGAACAACAAAAAAACTCGGTGTAATAAAGCGTGAAAAAGTGTTTACAGAATACACAGTAGGATCGATGAAATACAAGAAAAAATGTAGCCGTTCTTATAAAAATGAAACAGGATTCTTATCTTTAATAGGTAATCCGAATCTTTTTCGTAAGTTCAATTCATGAGAGTTTGTAGTTAACAGTTTCGGGGGTCATAAGTTTCCAAATTTATTGCGGACGACGGCCTGAAATTCTTTTCTACATAAAAATGGCCCGCAATATCGGCTTCTAAAATACTTTGTTGTGCGTTCAAGGGCTTTCTCGAAGTTGCTTTTTGTCCAAGATGAATTGATATTTCCCCGATTTACACTCTTATTCCAGTTTGGTTAATCAATATATATACATACAAAACGGGAATAAGAGTGTCATGTAAATGGAATAATAGATTTGAGAAATGAAATGATCAATTGTCACTTATGCAATTATATAAGTATGAAAAATATAAATTAACGCAATAAAATAAAAATAGAATGAAAATATATTAATATACGAAAAAATAAAATAGTTAGAATATATTGGAGTGAAATTTGCATTGATGTGAAAATAAAATTTAAAATTTCCATCAGATAAGAACTGTTAAAGAGAATATGAAAGTTGTAATCAGGCCGTCACACATGTTAATGTGGAACCATTTTAAAATTTCTCACTTTGATACAGAAAATGATTAATCCAAATGGATAAACTTTAAAAAAGTTATGTTTGTTTTTATATCATTTGAAAATGGAACATATTAAGTTGAGAACCTTTTGTCTTTAAAATGAAAAATTCATATCGGAATTTACAACCATCTCCATTGCTGGCTATAGAGAACTTTCAGCAGAGCTGTTCTACTAACTTCCCGTTTTGTACTTTACCCAACTCATTCGCCCGATTACATTTTATCATCATTTTCATACTGTTGTTCATTATTAATAAATAGAAAAGTTCATAGTGAAAGTGATGAAGTTTTTTATAAAAGTTAATTGAAAAGTGCCTGGTTATAATTTAACAGTCTTTTAAACAGAAAAACTTTCTGTGTCGAACAATTTTTCGCACGACACACTTCAGTTGAAGAGTTTGAGAAAATATAAATTTTGGACCGAATGTAATTTCTGAAATTCACATGTCCTTAAGATGGTTCCTCCACGAGACAGTTAAATTAGGAAATTGTTTAAATTTGGCATACGTATTGTTTAACATATGAACAACACCTCCATAAAATTTTAACAAGTTTTACCATCCCAAACCCGAGATATATGTAATTGAAGTTGACTCAATTAACACGTATTATATGGACCATGCATAGGCAAACAGCACATTATTAATTCTACCGCTAATATACTAACATTAGGAAGTTTATAAAAAACGAGGAGGAGCTAGAGCAGGATATCACAGATATTGTGAAAAAAAATCAAGGTGATTGACCATCTAGTTTGACAGATATAGTCTCGAGAAGAACAAAGGTTTAAGCTGCATACGATATATTTTGCAAGCGAACAAGCGAATGTCGTCTGTATAGGCAACCATTTCTGTGTGTTGAAGCGTAGCCCGGATAGTTCCATCAAAAAATTTACTCGCGATGTCAGATCAAAAATACTTTTAGAATACATTTTACGAAAGCAAATGATATTTGTACTATATCTACTGGCACCGAGTACGTATATAGGGTCTTTACAAAGTTATTGATTACGATCCAAACGAATTATCAATTCTTTTAATATGCAGACGGTACATAACTTTTGGTTGGGGCTGTCGCAGGGGATCGACCTTAAGGGGAAAAATCGCGATCATTTTTGTGTGGCATGAACGTATGGTTTCACTCACGTATGGTAAAAGTTCTTGAGGTGCCATGCCCGAGACGATGATGAGATATCTGATAATGACCTTCAAGTTGTTCGGCCAGCAACCACAAAGAGTAGCCCAAAGTTCCTCGACCTCTTTTGGATGTTCGTCCGAGAACTGATCAATCATAAATTTTAGATCGTACGAAAGATATCCCTTTGAAGCATGAGGGTCAAGTACGAGTAGTTTCAAGAGTTTTTACCTTCGTTGTTATGTAGAACAAGTTGTTGAGAACCATTTCCGTTGCTTCGGCGCTACCCCAGCCCTCTCGGCGTGCTCCACCACGTGCCATGTCACTCGCATAATACTTGAACACACAAATCCAACAAGAATTTATTACAATTGAGGGGAAGATTGAGGGGAAGCGTGAAAAGATTGTAAACGTTTGCACTTCTTAATCCCGAGGAAAGAATTCGAAACGTACATATATATACTTGGGCCATCTGTTTCAATGATGGAAAGAACAAGCCAAATTGATCTTTACCAGACTATCGAGTGTATATGCGAACTAATTAGAACAGTCAGATCATTCGACGATGTTCAATATTATCCGGAAGTTTATCGGGAAAATGAAAATTCTAAGAAAATTACAAACTAGAAACTTCTGTATATGGAGTGTGAGAAATAATTAACGCACTTGGAGAATGGAACAAGTTTTGAAAAATGAACATTTCCGATAGTGGTCTAAAGAAAATCACAATCATTCGCTTACCGGTGTTTCCTTGTTTTCGACCGTATCACATATATTTTAGTCGGTTAAAAATAAACTTGGTTGCAAATTTTCATCAATCTGATCCCTCCGATTATAATAATCACGAAGGGGGCGTAGCTCAGATGGTAGAGCGCTCGCTTAGCATGCGAGAGATACCGGGATCGATACCCGGCGCCTCCAACACAATCTTTTTGCTTTCGCCCTGTCCCCACTCGCCTCTCGTAAACAACTTTCAATTTTCCAAAAGTAGATCACAGATTTACCCTGGATTGATCCTTTCAATTATAAACACTACAAGGGGGCGTAGCTCAGATGGTAGAGCGCTCGCTTAGCATGCGAGAGGTACCGGGATCGATACCCGGCGCCTCCAATATCCTTTTTTATCTTCCCCTCTTATTGTTATTAACTTTTTTCATTTCTTCACCTCCATTCACCTTTAAATCCATCTTGGTCAAAAGTACACGCAAACTGCTTTTTCTATAAACGAGTTCTCTAAACTATCAGGATTGGAATAACGGATAATATTTCGAAAACATGTATGCACTATTTTTCATAGGGTAGATGACGGTTCGAGTCAAGAGCCTCCACAGCCACGTTCAACAGTTAAGAAACTTGAATATAATCCCCACAATGGCCATTAAACTGTGCATGAACCTTTAAAAAAAGAAACATTCAGGGCAGACGTTTGATCTTTTCTTGGGCATGGTTCCATACTTGAGAAAGAGTTAGCAAAGATTCAAGGGTTTTCTACAACCTCGAGGGCTTAATTGTTACTATAATAACAGAAAAATATGTAGCTATTCCTGTCCGTGTTTTATTACTTAGTGTTCATGTTGCTCAGTTTTGTTCTGCGTGATCATGCTACTTTGAAATGTAAATTCAACGCATTCTCATTTTTAAAGTCGAATCACATTGTAACGTCAAAATAATTCATGTGTCCTTTGTTGCGAAAAGTCAAAAATCACTTCGCCAATCGAGTGAAAACACAGCTATTGTGGAGTATAAACGCTCGTTTTTCTGGATTTAGATTTTTTTTATATAGTATCACATTGCACAGTAATATTCCATAATACTGTTTTGGATAAGTGATCGAGAGTTCAAAAAATTTGTATAAAAATACTTTGACGAGATAACCACTATTAATCATTGGATATGTAATAATGTATCGTGAAAGAAAATGTGTAACAAATATTGTAATTATTCATTTGGTTGAAATTCATTAATTTGGTTATAATAAGATATGACGAGAAATTACATATGGAATCCAATTTAATCGATTTCAATGGAGCTCAAAATTTCAATTACGTAAGCAGAGCAGCTCCGGTTGAAGTAGCATGAGGTTTATAATTCCCTGAACATTTGATGAAAGATGCGTGTTTGTACTCTTTCGAGTGAACTCCTCGATCACGAATAAACAAGATTGTAATACAGAATCGTTTAACAAGCTGCTCATAACGAATGCACTGCTGATTGTCCGATCAGCGAAACGCTTCGAAATATTTCCTCCGTCAAACAGGCCACATATAATTTTCGATACCTGCGTATGCCGAGGAACGCGATGAATTTTCTTACAGACCGATGACGTCCGATAAAATTGGAGCAAGAGTGAAAGGTAAGAGTGACCACTAAAAAATTACCAAGACCGAAGGGGGCGTAGCTCAGATGGTAGAGCGCTCGCTTAGCATGCGAGAGGTACCGGGATCGATACCCGGCGCCTCCAAATTCTATTTTTTTCATCCTATAATTAACCATTTTATATTATTATTTATACCTAAATTAGACGTGACCCCAAATTTCACTTCCTTCACATTTTAATTTCAACATCAAACATCATATTTTTCCTCATTCTTTTCGACAAAATTTCATAAAAGAAGATTCTTCATCTCTCAAGTTTTTATTAATTCGTCAAAACGTTGCAACTTATCAAAATTAGAATGTCTAGCACCACTCATTTTTTCAGCTTTGAATTATGTTCAAACTGAGAAGCAGCCAAACTTTTTTAGCCAACGCGTTTGTTTACATAGAGATAACGAATCAAATTATATTCACGAGAAAAAATCAAGTGTAAATGCAACAGAAACAACGAATTGTAATTCCCACCTCAAGGGATAATGCCTGGTTACTTGGACGAGTAAGTACCAGAAAAAAAAAATACCCGAGTAGTAGAAAAAAGAAATTTCGCTGGAAACTGACTTCTGTAATCCGTCTCGAATATATTTGTAAGATTTTAAGGAGTTATTGCATCAATTGGGACAAAGCTCAGTCTCGTGTATGATTGTGCAGGCGTTCATGCGTGCAACCAAAAAAGCATTTTGAACAAGCTGAGTAAACAAAATTAACCAAATTTTTTTATGTTAAAAAAAAATTTTTTTCTTTCAGGTTTTTTTTTACAATACTCTCGATCTGAGAAATATGGTTTGTCGTAAAAAAAATCATTTTCAAATTGGAAAAATAAATGAATATTGACAAATTGCTCGCTATAGTAATTTTCTGCAGAAACGAGAAATTCGAACGTTTGGGACAATAAGAAAAAAAATCGCAGCACTTTGAAATTTTCAAGGTCATTTCGGACACTTTGAATTTGTCAAATTCCAAACGATATCCTTCGTCGATCCATTATATCTAAGGTTATACAAAATTATCCAAATATCCTTTAATTTACCATATTTTACCTATTTTTCAATTAAAAATCTCATTTCGAAATTATTTTTATTCATCGAAAAAATTCGATAACGTTTTGTAAGGAATCATTTGCAGTTTACAAAACCTTGCTTTCATTTTCTTCATGATTATTATTTTTCGAGTAATCAATCACCAAAGTCAAATATGATTCCTTTACTTTGATCGATGATAACTCTGCGACAAATAATCGTACAGAACTCGTGGGTATATTAAATTGAAGGAAACTGAATTTTCTAAGAAGCTTCATAGTAGCATTACTCGATAATTTTTTTAAAGCCCTTAGACTTTTTTGAAAAAGGGAAAATATTTGGCAAACTTTTTTTTTCGTTTGTTTCCTTCCGATTGCTCATGAACTATGCAAGCTATAAAAAATTCGAGAATGGGTCCTGAAATTAAACGATTAAACGAACTTACCTGTAAGTGAAGTTCGATCGTAATTGTATGAAGTGCCTCTTCCGATAGAGCACGATGTAGTTCCCTCTACTATGTCCGAATCACCACACGCTTTAAAGTCAACTAGATACTTTTTTGTCCCTAGCTGACCTCTTCTATATTCATGTTCATTTATTTAAAGTGTTGTCATAAGAAGGGTTCATCTTTAAGATGAATTTGGGATTTGTTCTAGTGAACAGATTTTAGAGTGGGAAGTGGTCTATCGGAAGAGGCGCTTCATACAATTACGATCGAACTTCACTTACAGGTAAGTTCGTTTAATCGTTTAATTGTATTTCGCGCCTCTTCCGATAGACCACGATGTAGATATTTAAAGAAATACGATAACCCAATATTTACTGGAGTTAGCAATTCATTTATATCGTGAAATGACGTATACCATTAACATCAAAATAAATCTTTATGTTAGATGCTAAAATAACACAGCTTTTTCGTAGATTGCATTAGCAAACGCAGTGTTATCCGGTACAACTGGCAAGTCATAAAATCGAGACTTCTCTGAACAACCTGTCGCCTTTTTGATGCTGTCGATGCCAAGACCCTTTTGTTTGGCAGCTGAGATTGACGCATGAAACGTGCTATGAGCTGAGAATATCCAAGTATCGACGCCACTCGCTTTTAAAACATTTTTTGTCCATTTTGCCAGAGTTCCAGCCGAAACTTTTCAAATTGGTTTCTTTAAAGAAACAAACAACGAATCAACTTGACCTTTTATTCGTTCTGCCTTTTGTAAGTAATTGTCCAAAGTTCGTTCGAGACAAATTTTTTCATTTATATCATATTTAGGTAATAATAGAAGTGGCTGTGAACGATTTCGGCCCGATGTTTTGATTATATCCGGTATCTTCATCTGTATCACGTCCTGACTTCTTTCGATGTTCTGCAATTTGATTAATGACAGCGTCTGCATCCTCTGACCCGTTATAAGAGCTAAAAGAGTGATGAGCTTTCCAGACAGTAAGCACAGCGGCATATTCTCATTGTCATCCAACTTATCAAAATAATCCAAAACTACTTTTGGATCCCATGTATGATCATATTTTGGCCTTGATGGGCGAAGTTCCGATATTCCTTTGAACAGACGTCGAATATGAAAACCTTGACGCCGATCTAAGGGAATTAAGCGATTCATGAGCCGCTCCTCCCTTGAACTCTTCGGCGAGAATTTCAGTTGCTTCCTCTATCGATGGCTGAAAGGGACTGATCTTCTTTTTCTGACAAAAATTCCACCACTTCCTTAAAGCGCAGTCATACTGTTTAAGCAACGAAAGACGCAGCGACGAGATCATCAAATGTAATGCTTCTTCCGGAATATGTTTTGCTTGGCAAGCTCTCACTATAACCTCCCGACTACCAGGGAAAGGCTCTTCTACAGTGGATGCGGTTCCCTGTCAGAAGAACAAAGTAAATCTCTACTTGGTGAAAAAATGATAAAATGTCCCAATATCATCTCACAGAACCTAGGGTACGCCACGGTTGAAAAGGCCAATTTGGTACCACTAAAATTACTGATGCTTTTTCATTTTGGATTTTCCTTAAAACTCTCGTTATCAAGGCAAAAGGAGGAAATACATATCCTAACGAAAATTTAGACCACGAAATAGTGAATGCATTAATTGATAAGCATCCTGGGTCATGAGACCAAGCAATATTACAATTTCTTCGAAGGCCAAATCTGCCAATGCAAACTCAGATTCTTTCTCATTTTTTCTTGATTGGTAATCGGCTTCGAAATTTTCCTTCGTACGGGTGGGGATCAAATGTTGGAATGATTAAGGAGGGTGGCTACGTTCGTCAAATTGATAAGAAATTGATCAAATTTGGTGATAATGTTCTTCAACATCAAGTGCGAAGACACAATTTTTTTCAAAATTTTCTTCTGCTTAGTTATCGAGTAATTACGGATTAAAGCAGATTTCTTATGCCCGGAATGTATACCTATATATATGGAAACGCTATGCTTATACACTTGAACTTCAGTGATCAATTACTCGATAACTGTACAGAAGAAAAATCTTAAAAAATTTGTACTGTCAAATTTGGCCCTAAAGAATATGTTCACCAAATTTTATTAAATTCTTATCATTTTGAAATTTTTTATGTATTTAACATGGTTTAGCATGGCAACATTGTATCGTCGGTAGCCACCCTCCTTAAAATTTCGAACAGCTAAAATCTCGAATTTATAAACTTCGAATGATAATATGGAGACGGATAGATTCGACTAGAGCTTTGAATGCCGAAAATAAATAAAGCAGAAACTGCAAGGTTCGAAGCACCTTTACATCGAAAATAGAATGTAACAATCGCCCATAGGACGATGACTAAAATATCGATTTTTCGAAAATTTGACTATCACTCTTTCGATTCATAAATTACTACAGTCAGCGATACTGTGAAAATTCACAATTTTGAAAATATAATAACGAAAGACCAAATATTACTGAGGTTGAAATACTGAAACACCAAAAAGTCGAAGAGTGAAAATATCGAAACGTTAGAAAGTCGATCGATCAAAATAAAGAAATGCAGCGGAGCTCCAAATACACGCGTCTCACTCACTCACTTACTCAGTCCGGTGATCTCCAATTTTAAACATCGCCATTTTGACTTTCGCCTTTTCGAGCTATCGCTATTCCGCATATCTAAGTAAGTTTTATAGGCTCGAAAAATTCACTTTCGATTTTTTGCTACTCTATATTCTGGTCTGTCTGTAAAATAATTACTCTCCATTTTGAATTCGAACATATGAACTTTTGACATTCGGATGGTCTGTTAAAATTGCATTCGAAATGAAAACTATTGAAATATATATTTTCGAGTAAATACGAATTCAAAGAAGGAATTTTTGATTAAACACGCAATCTGCTGAATAGTCGATCGGGAATAAGAATTTCGAATTATTTATTTTTCTCCAAACTGATATCACAACTTTTAAAATTTCGAAATATCGACCGTTCTACAATTCAGTTATTCGACATATTGAACCCCACCCCTTCGTACCAATAAAAGATGCAACGATATTCAATCACCTTTCCTCATACCATTCCCATGTCGTTTTCGTCAATATTGCTAGGCTCTGAACGCGAGTTCCACCTAATTTCAGTAAAATATCGCAATTATGAAACTGGCTTGCAAAGCACTTCAAGCCAAAGAAGGCAGCAGTTAGCTCCGAACAATTAATATGCATCTCTCTCTGCAGTATTCCAAAAACCATAAGTGTTTTTGCTTCCACAGACCGCTCCCCAACCGGATCTTGATGCATCACTGCGAATTTCTAAAACAAAATTCGGAGGTCTTATGGAGTTTTCAGCATTAACCACTTTTTTCAACCCTCAATGAACCTCATTTTTTACCTCCAAAGACAGAGATATATACTCATCGAAACGGCCACCGTTCTTTCTCAACGCCAACAGTTGCGTTCTTTCGAATATTTTAATGTGCGCAAAAACATAAGGGACCGCTGGACAGCAGGATACGAGGGTTCCAATGAAGACTGTGCAAATTCTCTAATTTTAATTCGATTTTGAGGGAGTAATCTTCGAGCCAGATTTAATACATTTAACTGTTTTTCTTTCGGTAGCTCCATTGACATCTTCTTAGAATCGAGCCAGAATCCCAAGAATCTGCACCTGTGCGTTGGAGTTAATTGTGATTTTTTATAATAGACTTATAAGACTTTCCAACAAGGATCTCGAGATAAGTGCATTCTCTTTACACTGACAATGAGAAAAAGATCTTTTAATAAGTAAAATATCATCAAGATAAATCACTGATGAAAACCCTTTTCCTCTCAAAAAAGCAACCACTGGTTTCAAAATCTTTGTGAACACATACGGTGCCGACGACAGTCCGAAGGGCAAGCAAGTAAATTGGAAAAGGACATTCTTGAAATGAAATTGCAAGTATTTTCTGTCAACTTCAGCTATTACGATAGAATAATACGCATCTTTTAAATCCAACGACGCCAAAAAACACATTTCATTCATTAAATTTATCGCTGTCCTTCTATCCTCCAGTTCAAAGTGCTCAGTTTGCACAAACTTATTAAGCTTTTTAAGATTTAAAACCAATCTAAAGCTTCCATCAGATTTTGGAACCGCAAAAATGTCAGATAAAAGCTGATCTATACTCTCCTGACATTTTTGAATTGCACCCTTGCTGAGTAATTTCTCTATCAGATCGCTCATTATAGAACTCTCTTTATCCGACCATACACGTTCTTTTGGAATAATCGTTTGATGTGGGGTTGTAAGGAAAAGGATTTTATATCCTTTAACCCAAGCCAAGATTCGCTTGTCTGACGTAATTTTACGCCATTATTTCTCGTATAAACGTAGCCTACCCGTCATGTTACTTACAGGTTCAACTAGAATTTCCGATAATAACGCTGCTCTTGTCTCCGTTTTGGTTCCTCCCGACGACGGTTGTCCCTCTGCCGCGAAGTGTTGTTCAGGTTTTTCGATATATACGGTTTCTTCCCGCCCGTTTCCGACGTCCTCTGAAAATGCTGACCGGTCTGACGTCGAGGCAGGGCCTTCTTCGAGGCTCTTTCCGAACAACAATTCATCTGACGTCGTCGTCGTTAGAACCTCTTTGAAAGGCGTGTTTAAATTTGCGAGAATCAAATTCTTCCTGACCTCATCATGTTGAAGATCTGATAGGAGACGGCCGACGTCACTCACAATCAGTTGTTCTAAGAGCACGAACTTTTCTTGTTTTTCACATAAGACTGCTTGAAACATTTTCCCCATGATGGAGAGACATGCGCTGATTTTATTTTGTTTAATAACACAATCCTTTCGTCTCTTTTTTTATTTGGTTCCGAAATGGCACCATTCACCTCCGGAAAAAAAGCGCCGGAAAAAATTTCTGTTAACAACCACATGACGCATGGCAACCTAATCTGTAACGAACGTAAACAGATGCTTACTTACTTTTCCGTTTTTTATTATGTTTTTTCTTCTTCATCATTTTTTCCAGTCTCTTCAATCTCTTTTCAAGGACATTCTCTATATTCTCGCTATCACTTGAATAATTCAGTGTCATTTTACCGATTGTGTGTGACTTCTTTAGCACACAAAAGAAGAATGAACATGAATATAGGAGAGGTCAGCTAGAGACAAAAGAGTATCTTGTTGACTTTAAAGCGTGTGGTGATTCGGGAATAGTAGAGGGAACTACATCGTGGTCTATCAGAAGAGGCGCAAAATACAACTACAATCTGCTTCTATTTAATCGCCTATGCCATAATTTTCCTTAAAGTTCCAGCCTGTTGAAAATCATCTGAAAATTTGGATTAGTTTTGAATATTCTATAATTGTTGTGTTTAGTGTATAAACTATACAATATTTCAATCTTTCGTTACCGGATGATCTAATCTGAGAAGCTATTTTTGCAAATCTCCACAAAAATTGTTGCATTTTTATAGTCTCTCATCTAATTTGTTTATTGTGAAAAGGTACGTAATCATTTCTGCATCAGCTCCTTGCGACAAATTAAAAAAAAAAAGTGTGATAAAAAAAATGCAACATAAAATCTCATAAAATAGTTTTGTTTGGGCTCATTTCATGTGAAAAAAAAAAATCCTCATGGGATGGATGCTGAACAGGAGTCGGATCAATTTTATTTAACTCCTGTTCAGATAGAAGAACGACGCAGTATTGAGTACTCTATTTTTGTTTGGTTCTGTGTGCATCAAAATGCACCAATATCGGCGTCACGTTTCGGTACGGGAACGTTTCGGCGCCGGCCGTTTGGGCATGAGGACGTTTCGGCGTGAGAACGTTTCAAATGAAGACGTTCCAATTCACAAATATTTGTTTTGAATATTGCTCCGAATTTGGTAAATACTATTTTTCAATCAAAATAAAAAAATATAATGCAAGAACTAAAATCAAATCGCGAAGGATAAAAGAAAGCACGATTATCATAGCAACATAGAGTATGATTTTTTATGGAAGCAAGAAATTTTTATCTGCTAGTCAAATATCCTGTAACGCAGTTTATTGCGGTTTTGCATTGTTTCGCGGCATGAAGGATGGGATTTGATACCCATGATGATTAACTTCAAATTTTAATCGTCGCTCTCGGAGGGCACTGCCCTACAAATGCTCTATATGCGGGTATTTAGCTGCAAAAACGGGCTTATGGGGAAATGAGGTAGAGACTTGTTTTGTAAATCTAGAGTTTACCCCGCACCTTATAAGTCCCGAGTTAAAGCGATTTAAAAAATCAGCATACCGATTAAAGTTGATCTTCAAAAAATCTCCACCAAAAATTCTAAAAAAAATTGTAGCGCATACAGAATGATTGAATATAGATTTTTACCTTGTTGACAATTTCGCTAAAACCTCATGGTTTTGTCATTACGTCGTACTTTCTGGAAACGCTATTTTTTTTGTAAAAAAATCGGATAACGCGACGAAAAAACTTCGCACCCAGCTTTTTGCAAAACGAAATTAAAGCTAGTACTCCCTGTGTTACGTTTTCCATGGTGAATACCACTGGAAAAATTTTCTACGAACCGTGCGCGCGATTTTCAAGGGCCAGAAAAAGGCAGAAAAACGGCCAACCTTAAGAGTATGTACTGGACCGAAAAAAAAAAATGAAAAACGTTTTATTAGGGCACAAATTGAAGCTACATGTGTTCTCCTTAAAATGCCGTTTGCAAAATTATGATATCTCTTTTTTTGATTGAGTAATCTAACTTTTAGTGTTTCAAGAAATTTCAACTAGCTGGTGCTATAATATAAATTGAATACTTAATATATATTGTAACGTAACGTTTTTCCAAACGACCCGAATCGACTCGAACCCGAACATAACCTCGAAAAACATCGCGACGCGGCGCGGCGCGATGTTTTGACCGAACACGAACAACGACCAGTGAGACGCGTCACTGCTGGCCGACGGCGGCCGTACTGATGGGCAATACAAAGGCCCGAAACAAGCGGCGGAGCCAGACACTAGCGGCGCCGCGTATTAAAAACACGAACTAATACATTTTTTCTTTTGTTAATAAAAACTCAACGCGATCTCGTAAAATTATGTAACTAAGTTCAAAAAACGCGGAAAAATATAACGAATCGAAGAAAAATAATGAAAAGATTATTTCTCTTAGAAAATTTGTATAAATTCTAATAACTAACGAATAAAACTAATTTGAATAAGATTAAATAAAATAGTGAAGCCAAATAATTCAAATAATTAATTAATAACAATTCTCATAAAATCTTTGTCAATTCAATTGAATAACAAGCTAAAAACATGAAAAGCGGATTTCGGCGCATCGGGCAAAATCACGATCGGCCAATGGAAAGGCGCGAATCAGGGAAACGAGCCAATAGCGAGTCACGTTACAAAAAGATGCGCGGAACAGGTCAGAAATAGAGAAATTCGGCGTTTGATAATTTTGTAGTGGGAAAACGGGTATAAAAAGCGCTGCACGGCTCATTCGGCAGACAGTCCTTCCTCAAAATTCTGACTCGGAACAAAAAGGCTGACCTCAACTATTCTCCCTGATACTAGCAACCCAAACCTATAAAACCTAACCTATTTTCCTTGGATGCCTGGGATATTGGTGAGACTCGGCGACGTATCGATCCCGTAATCCAGGATCCAATTCCAAACCTATAAAATATTTTCCGAATTGTTGTTATACGGGACATTGGAGGGGTTCGGCGACGTTCTCATCCCGTGGTCCGTGGACAATTAATTGCCTAACCTCGCGGGTGCTCAGGATATTGGTGAGACTCTGCGATTAATCGATCCCGTAGTCTGGGGGTCCGCATCCTAAACCTAACCTACATTTTTTTTGTTGTTCTTCTTTTGCGTTGCTAGAATCAGAGATGACTTTATTTGTAAATTACTTTGTAAATTTGTAGATTCTGTAAATTTTCTTTTTAAATTAAAAAATTGAAATTAATCAAGTCCCCGTCAAATGAAACCGAGATTTCTGTAAATTTTGTGAATCTTGTAAATTTTAAGCGGTGCGAATTCAAGGTTATATTGTGTCAAACCTATAATAATTCTTTTTCATTGTATAAAATCAAACAGTGAATTATCAAAAATTTTTTTTTGTTATTTTTGAAAGCGAGCAAAAATCGCATAATTAAAAATTGATTAATTCGAAACGGCGAGCGGAAACAAATCTCCCACAACCAGCGAAAGCGATCGCGAATAATTTACGATATTCAATCAAAAACAAAATATCCTGTAAAATCAATAAAAATTTAATAAATCTGAATTGTTAAATTTTTCAAAATCAAATTCCGCGTTCTCATGTTACTTTCATACCTGCTCCTTTTCTTTAAAGTAGCTCGAACCGACACATGACGGCGTTCAGACCCAGGGGGGTCGGCAAGAGCGTTACGTTACAATATACAGGGTGAATCATTTAACGTGACCACCTCGAATAATTCCTAAAATAAGCGTTGAATGAAAAAAATGTTCAGACAAAAGTTGCACGATTTCGAGGGGCACATTACGTGGTACATTTGTTGTTTTGATAGGTAGAGATGTTTCGGAGATTTGAAGGTCGACTTCGTTTTTTAAGTGGAATGCTATATTTTTTATATCAAAATATGATAGAGTATCGAATTCTGATGAATAAAAAAGTATAGACCTACATTAGCCCTAAGCCTCATAGTTAACAAGTTATCTCACTACATTCCTTCCATTACCTATGATACCTATGTAAAGATGGGAAATCGTGATGGTATTGACAATAGGATTATCTGAATGATATAATTCATGTTTTTTTACAGAAAATTTATTTTAACAAATGTTCGAAGTGATGGCCATTAACCTCGACACATTTGAATTGGGAGAGGTGCAGAAATCCCTTGGCCTGCTCGTTCGCCGGATTTAACTCCGCTTGATTTCTTCCTATGGGGAGCTATAAAGGATTGTGTTTACCGTGATGTTCCTACGACACCGACGAATATGCGAGAATTAATTACAAGAGCCTGCGCTGCTATCACACCAGGAACTATTCGAAGATCAAGAGAATCATTAGTTCTACGTCTTCGGAAATGTGTCGAGGTTAATGGCCATCACTTCGAACATTTCTTAAAATAAATTTTCTGCAAAAAAACCTGAATTACATTATTTAGATAATCCTATTGTCAATACCATAATGATTTTCCGTCTTTACATAGGTATCGTAGGTAATGGAAGGAATGTAGTGAAATAACTTGTTAACTATTAGGTTTAGGGCTAATATAGGTCCATATTTTTTTCCTCAGAATTCGATACTCTACCATATTTTGATATAAAAAATATAGCATTCCACTTAAAAAAACGAAGTTGACCTTCAAATCTCCGAAACGTCTCCACCTATCAAAACAACAAATGTACCACATAATGTGCCCCTCGAAATCGTGCAACTTTTGTCTGAACATTTTTTTCATTCAACGCTTATTTTAGGAATTATTCGAGGTAGTCACGTTAAATGATCCACCCTGTATATATATATATGTCCGTGATCTGTTCATGCTTCAAAATATCATGATAAAATGACAACTCGCCGATGTATTAAAATTCAGTTTTTAGATTTCTAAACGATTATTAGTAATTGGTATTAGTGCATTTACCATGCAGCGTTTTTTTTTTAGTGGTGTGTTTATTTTGTATGCAAACGAGATTATGAAGATCGCGGATGTGATCGCTGATAACATTTCGATAACCGATTTTTTGGTTAAATTATTTTTTCTGCCTCTGTGAAATAAAATGGACAAGCAGGACAATGTTTCTAAGGTTTTCATAATGAAAGTGGCAAGAAAAAAGTGAAAAAGAAAAAGAAATGTCAAAGCAAAGGAATTCAAAAGTCTTGTATGTCAACAACGTTATAGCAGAGACTACGAGCTCGTGCACAAGACAGAAAAAAAAAGTATTTTCCAATGACTTTTCCGATGCTTTTCGGATCGGTGGTAAAATGAAATAATATATGGGTCATTCCATGTCAAATCGACCACTTTCAAACCCGACCCTTTACGATTTGGCTGAAACTTCGTAATCTCGTTTTTCCCTATTGAAGACATTCGTGAGAATTTTTTCAAATTTTTTTACGCAACCCAAAAAAAGTTATGGATTTTTTTAAAAAAAAGGTTTATTTTTTTTCACACAGCTGTAACTTTTTCAAAAATTGACCTATCGGGACGTTTTTTTTTCAAAAATTTTGTTTTCGAATGTACTTTTAGATAAAAAATACAAAAATAGTTTTCTAAGTCGAATTCTATGAAAATTTTTAGTTTTTTGGAATAAATCATCAATTTTTCGAATTTAGACACTTTTAATTTTTTTTTGTGATATCGAAAAAAACTTTGATTTATTCTACAAGTAACCCCGTAAGTTGCTTAGTGGGCCAATTTTATTTTCTATTTTTTTTTATTAAAAAAAACTTTATTGTTTATTTTCAATTTTCAACTCCTCTAGATTCAAAAAATTTGTTTCACATCAATATTAATCTTTGTGAATGATTTTAAGATATTTCATACCTAATGCCTAATCTATTTAAATAGAATTGAATATTTTTTTTTATATTTTAGCCGTAGGACAACTCTAATCTTTATTTCTCAAATCTTAAAGAACCCTAAGGTGAATATCTGTGATCCTATCTATCTCTATTCATAAATATCTCTAATTTAAAGAGCTTTGAGAGTAATTAAACTGTACTCAAAAATAAGAACGTTCTTAATAACTCCATGTCCTATTATCTCTAATCCAAATTATCTGTAGGTTTAAAGATCTTTATTTTAAAACGTGTCTATTCGATTACATCTTTAATCATATGCATGTCTATTCTTAAATATTCGCAAAAAAATCTCTCATCAATACAACTCTAATCTTTTACAACTTCATTCCGATACAACTCTGAAATAAGTGAAAATCAAGTTGTTTTTGCTCTCATTAGAAAATGGTGGTCTTTCCTGAACTCATAAATCTAATGGAATTTTGTTATTCGCAAAAAAATTTTAAGGCTACCTTGCATAATTTATTTCTTTTTTTTTGTATATTTAGCTATAAATTATGAGATTAAAAAATGCGTGGCTACAGATGGCAGTTTTTGTCGTTCTTCCAAAAGAAAAGGTGAATGTACTTTACAAAAACAGTTTTTCAAAATTACATGTTATAACAATGATTTTTCCATTTTCTCAAGTGATTGATATCGATTTTCCGGTATTTTTCATAAAGATGAATTTTAGTATGCACGAAAATTTGTTAGGACGTCATACAAAAATGACAACGTGCCAAATAAAGCTGTGTTTTGCCAAATTTAAATTCTTTATTTCGAGGTCTCATATTTCAGCGCAGAAAACGATAAAATTTGGGAATTTTCAAGTTTTCTTGTGCGTTATAGAAATTAGTAAAATTATTTAGTAATTAATCAAATTTATTAATTAGTAAAATACGACCGAATTTTATTAGAAAAAAAACGGAGACCAACGGATGCAAACCCATAAATATTTTTCATCAAACTTCCAAAATCGGTTTTGTAATTTTTGCAGATTTAAAAAAAAATTTGAATTAACAAGGTCGAAATACTAGGTCTATTGTACAAAGTTGCCTTCCTGTATAAATTCAAATAATTTTTGATTGTAAAAAAACAGTTGAGAACTAAAAATTGTTGCGATTTTGCATTCATAAGCCTACATTTCTTTTTCGTTAAAATTCAATCAAAATATTTTACTAATTTTTATAATCAATGGGAAAACTAGAAAATTCGCAAATTATAACGTCTTCTACGGTGAAATACCAGATTTTGAAGTAGAGAATTTCAATCCGACAAAATTTTGAAAAACTGTTTTTGTAAAATACTTTCACCGCTTCTTTTGGAAGGATGACAAGAATAGTTATTTGTAACTGCACGTTTTTAAATCTCATAATTTATAGCTAAATATACAGAAAAGAAGAAATAAATTATGCGAGGTAGTCTTGAAATTTTTTCTGAGAATGGAAAAATTTTAAAAGATTTATAATTCTATGGAGCACTAACACTTTCTGCTATAAGAATTTTTGAGAAAAAAACACAGAAAAATATCGAAAAGTGGCTTGAGCACCCTCTAAAAAAAATTTTTTTAATCTGACATTTTGGGAAAATTACTTTTTTTTTATGTACTAACGATTTCCGTTGGAGCTCCAAGGAAAAAAAAATATCGATTTGCATCACCCTAATATATATTAAAATCAATTAGATGTTTTTGCTACCTTTAGAATTTAGTTGAGATTCTGAAGAATTGGAAAAAATAAATCCATGCCTCTATCTCTTTGTCATGAAAATAATTTTTATCAGCTTTCTCCAAAATTGAATATTATCAGATTTGTAGATGATCATTATCATTGTCAATATGCCATTTTATCAAAAAATGGATAGTTTCCCTTGGAAAATATAAATAAAATAACCCAAGCCAGGAGTGCTGAAGAAATTCAGGGGGCTATAAACATATCGAGCAAAGAAGCAAATGTTTTATCTGGGAAGACACTGAGAAAAAGGTTTAATCCTAGTCAATTGAGAAAATTTCTGGTAGTCTTCAAAGAAAATTAAGATAGAGATTTTGCGGCTGAATACTCACAGGCTAGTGGCAATGTTTTTGAAATTCTCAGACTTTTGGATACTTCCGATTAAAATATGTTAATAATCACAGTGCTGGATTTTCTGCCATGCATTTTATAACTATCAAGTGAATGGAAAAACGTCCATCATCGACTTGAATTTAAAAAGAATTTTTAAAAAGGTCACGAGTATTGGATAGAATCAAATCATTTGAAATGTCATTTGTGATTAAAAGATTTGCTGATAAATGTTTTTCCAAAATGAAACAGTAAGTGAATGTTTTCGAATTCAGAATCTTGCAATAATATCCCCAATATCTATCAAATGTGGAAGAGGCCTGACGCCACTTCATTAATTCTCATTTGCCATGTGCTATTGAGTCAGAGCAGTGCCAGGCACCGCAAAATTGTTCTGTGTCATTTGGCATCGATGGTTCCGCTTGGTGGTATTTTTCATTTTACACACAGGTTTTGGAGACTTTGTCGCAACGAATCAAGCTCATGGATTCCCAAAGTGTCAGAATTTGTTACATAGACTTTGTACTCGCTTTTCTTGTGGAAAATAATTGTCAAGTAAAGGTCATTCGAGCTTCACTCGTCGAACAGGGAATGATTTCTTTTATATTTTCCGAGTTGACATACGATTCTTACACCATCGTTCATTTCGTCCACGACATCATAAAATCTTGGGTTTTAGAAAATTTGGCCACCAGCAAAACTATTGCATGTATTTTTTTTTTTAATCCGGTCTTGCAGAGTCTTGTCTGGCTGTACAATTGGAAGGGACTCAAAAATTTGCCTAATCCGAAAAGTAAAAAAGGCAAATGGATCGACAAAGATTTTATTGGTCCAAGAATAGAAGTAATCAAGAATCAGCTTCACGTTCAGTTCTAAGTAAAATTTTACAATCAATTGATTTCTAAGATAATATTCAAGGTCCAATTTTTTACGTTGATAGATTACAGTGGAAACGGTGCACGATTTCCTGAAAATTCTTTTAATTTTAAACCGACGCGGAGTGATTTTCCATGCTCGCAGTTCCGGTATATCTGCTCAGAAAAATAATCAATTAACGTCCAAAAGACACTTTTCACATGTACCATTTCCTACGTTATTATTCACTATGAAAACGTCGTCGAAAAAATTCGTAAGCTTCCTTATCGACTATTTTCGAGAGCGCTCTTTTCAATGGTGCCATTTAAATTTGGCTAAAATCCTTTTTTTTATTATATTTTTGTAAAATAAAGCAACAAAGTCGCAATTTTAGAGGTCCGTTTTTTTTTCAATCCACCATTCGGAAGCGTTATCATATTATTTTCCAATAATAAAGGGCTTAAATCGTGTCCTCGATGTTTGTACTTTCGAAGTATATACTTGGTTTTTTCGCCTCTAGGCTTACCATTGCAAATAAACGGTAAAATAGCTGAAATAAAATGTTTAATTTTTAGGGCATACAAATTTTGTGACGAGAACGAGTTTCTTGAAGTTTATATATAAATCGTACACGGTGTCCTAGGTTTTTCGGGTCGCTGATCACGAATTTACAATTAGTTTTGCAAAATTAATTTGTTTAAACAAATTATAGTCAAAAATCGAAAATTTGCAAATTTCTTTTCAGAATCGTGATCTACGCGGAAAAATACGTAAGACAAACATCTTTATAATTTGTTTCAAAAAATTTTTAACAAATTATGACGAAATATCGGATTTTTTCAAAATCGTTTTTCACGATCAATAAACCATCAGTAATATGTTGCCACTATTTGTATGAACAAATTGTTCGAATTGTTTAAACAATTTGTTTAAACAAATTATGAAAAAAAATTAAATTTCCTAACATTATTCCGAAAATCGTTAACTACGAAAAATAGGACGTAGACAACAACTTGTCATAATAAAAAATTTTTTTTAAATACGATCGTATTGAAACTTCCGAGAATCGTTCTCCAGATATAGCTGTCTATAAGAAATCATACATGAAAAAAACATTCAACAAATATCATTTACTCTGCTTGTACAGCTAATTAGTTCAAATGCAATTTGTCTTTACCACGTGTAAAATACTGATGTTGTAGCCTTCATGCTTCGTGAATAATTTGATTCCATTCTTTATCAATAGCCTTTCGACAATACTGTTGTTACTACGTTGAAATAATTCTGCAGAATCATTCGTGTCAAAAAATTATCGAGAAGCTCGTGTTCTAACTGCACTTTTTTATTAGTGCTCCGGCGGGAGGCCAAGCATGCGTGGTTCCATATGGTGATATTTTTGGAAACTTCATTTTTTTCATAATTTGTTTAAACGAATTATTTAAACATATGGAACAATTTGTTCATACAAATAGTGGCAACATATTACTGATGGTTTAATGATTGTGAAAAACGATTTTGAAAAAATCCGATATTTCGTCATAATTTGTTTAAAAAAATTATAAAGATGTTTGTCTTACGTATTTTTCAGCGTAGATCACGATTTTGAAAAAAAAATTTGCAAATTTTCGAATTTTGACTATAATTTGTTTAAACAATTCGAACAATTTGTTCATACAAATAGTGGCAACATATTACTGATGGTTAACCTGAAATACAGCATGAATGCTGTAAAAAAACTAGAGAGAAGTACATTTATGCCCTCTGTGCAGTTACCTGTAAAATCATGGAATTCAATGGTTTCATCAAGAAACAAAACATTGTCAAATAAATGTAGAAGTTGCTAAGCACATCGGTTTACAAACAAAAAAAATTACAAAAGAGAGAGCTTGGCCGCAAAAAATTACAACCACAAAAAATACAAAAACAAATTACGACCAGAAAAATTAAGATCACAATAATTAAAAAAAAAATTATGAACCAAAAAATTAAAACAAAAAAATTGGCCGTTGTGCTTGACGTTTTTTTCTAGTTAATTTTATCTAATTTCCCTGTATCTTACACTCACGAATTCGAAAGTCGAGTAAAACGCTAAGTACAACGGCCAATTTTTTTTGGCATTCAAGGTAGTCAAGAAGCGAGAATTTCTGATGAAGTAAATCCAGAATGCGCGATTTTGGAAAATTTCTCAGTTGTTACGAAGGAGATGCTAGAAAGCGAATCCCAAAAAAATGCTCATACTTTTAGAACTTTGCATATTCGTTTCACAGAGTGATATATAAAATAAACTAGTTCATTCATGATCAAACGAAGAATTTATAATCGCATGCAGGATAGCTCCAAACAATTTATCGATAACCGTTTTGAGTATGATCGCGAATTTTCATAAAAAGAACATAAATAATGGTGGAATAAAACGTTGGGAAAAATCCCTTCAAGAATACACTGATTATTCGATTCAAAATGCAAATAATGCGCCAATATTAATTGTATAAAAATGCAAATTGTATTTTTATTACCTGATAATAGCTCGATGGATTGGAAGGTGAAGGAACATTTGGATCGACTAGCTCCATGTTGTGGAGCCACGGCAATAAGTATTGAAGCAACAATTGTCGTACTTCGCGTCTCGCTGTCTGAAATCGATGTGTTATTTCTGTAACAGAAATGTAGATGTAAGTAAAAGAGTATAAAAAAGGTCAAATTTGAGAGGACAGAAAAGGAAAGAAATTGTTTCAATTATGATTTTTCAAGGATCCTGCGGGATAAAATTGGAAAATCGCAGGCGGTTTGATTCCTCGAAACTCATGGCTAAGAGGTGAGTAAAAAAAAACAGCATGTTCTGTATTCTCCGGGAGTCCATACGATGTTCCTTGATGGACGCGGCATCAGAATACTGATCGAAATGCCCCTCCTTTGCCAAACCTGTCAAGATTCCTTGAGCATATAGAAAAAGGGACGAAGCGAATAAAAAGAAGAAAAAAGCTCACGAAAGTGTGGAAAGTAATCGAATACACGTGCACAACTTGGTTCGAAACTATGTGGCCACCGCGTTTTATCGAAAATTCGAACACTCCGAGTTTACGTGCGTAAATGATACTTTCCTCTTTTCCTCTTATTTCCATACAGAAGAATACAGAAGAAGTGAAACTTCGACCGAATCTTTTATGAAGATCACTTCGTGAAGAAAGCTGCTGTATCTTTAACTGTCCGAACAAGTACGTGAAAAAAATATAATTGCAGTAGGGGAAAAATACGAATGACAAATCAATGATAAATATTTAAGCTTCGTGGATGGGAAACACGCGGAAGCTAAACTTTCTCAGCTCCAAATATTTGAACGCACCGAATTATGCGGTCGATACTATGGAGATGAAAAAACATTTTTTTTCCCCATTGGAATAGAAAGAGATCGGAGATGACTTGTAAATTTTTCAATCTTTTTTCTCATAATTTCCTTTCGCAACTAACAAATCTTTCAAGAATGAGCACTTTGCTTTGAGTTTACAGTGGTCGTACGATGAAGGAAAAAACGAATAATGAAACTATAGTAACGTCTTGACAGTGAGGAAAAGAAGGGATAAAAGAAATATGAAGCTCGAGTGAAAAAAAAGAAAACAAGTAATCGTTGTGTTATGTGGGACGAGAAACGTCAAGCTTTTAGTGAAAAGTGAAGCTTTCCAGGCGGTTGTAGAAAATAGATTGATGGACATTGGCAAGCGGTTGAATAAACCCTGTTAGATACACGAATTTGGGGAGAGCCCAAAGCGTTTGCCTAAGTGCAATTACGATTATTCCATCAACCACGCAGAGATAGTGAGAGAAAACGTATATGAGTGGAAGCGAGAACGACAACGAGATAACCACGGAACAGATAGCCGAAGAAGAAAATTGGACGCACGTGTATGTGTTTGCTCAAGAGGATAATACAAGTTATAAAAACAAAGAGCGGATTGGAGAGGGAGGAAGAGAGGGGAATAAATGCTAAAATGAGGGAGAAAACAAAAACGGTTGGAGGGCACAAATCCCGTAGTAAATTGAAAGAGCTCGAATTCTTCGACTTCTAAAAGTGGATAAGCACAAACATAAGCTTAAGAGAGATTAATTGATTGATTTAATAATTAAGCCTTGGCGTTTATCATAAGGCAAAAAACTTACATACTTAACAAAATTGTGAGTTTTAACCTCATACAGGGAGTTTGCTCTTAAGATGATGGATCAGTCGGTAATCACAACCGTGAGTGCAAGAGAGATAGCTGCAAATTTTGAAAAGGAAATTTTTCCACATCGGTCGTCTGATCGAAAAAATAAAAATGTCATCGGATTTTTGCGATCGTGCTGCGTACGATGACATTTTTATTATTTTAATCGGACGAACGATGTCAAAGAGTTTCAATTTCAAAAATTCGAGGTGTGATTACCGACTGATGCATCATCTTAAGATATTACTGGAAGGATAGCCCAGCCGGTAAATTGTATCGAATCGGAATTTCCGTACTTCGTGATGCAATAAAAATCTGAAAAGATTCAACAACATTTGGAAAGCTATGAAATACAATTATCAACAATAATATTTCCTAAAAGTTATTAATAAATTGTTTGAATAAATGATTTTTTAACAATTTTACAGTAAACCCTTGTTTTTTTTTTACGAATCGAATGTGCGCATTTTTCTGAATGCTCATGATTTTTTTCAGAATTTCCGTGGATTTTTGAAATTCCCTTTTTTAAATTTTTTAAGTGGCTCTATTTGTACATTTTTGATCCAGTAACCTTGAGACTTTTCGAAACTGATGGTAAATATGTCTTCTAAAACATATCCAAAATTCAAATTTTTCAAAATTTTTTTAGAAAATTTCAAAAATCCACGAAAATTCGGAAAAAATTCCTGAGCATTCAGAAAAATACACACATTTGATTCGTAAAAAAAAAACAATAGGTTACCGCAAAATTATTAAATAATTAATTGCTTAAACAATTTTTTATTAACTTTTGGGCAATATTATTATTTATAATTGTTGTTCATAGCTTTCCAAATGTTGTTGAATTTTTTCAGATTCTTATTGCATCACGAAGTACGGAAATTCCAATCAGATATAATTTTTGCTCGAGCTATCCATCCAATTATACCTTAACAAAAAATTCAACAATAATTGTAGATCAAAGCGCAGACTTGATAGCTTAACGTACGAGAGTAGCGGTGAAGAAAGATTAGAAGAATCGATATGCTTACAATCTAGATAGACAATAGAATTACATAAAGAAGTGATCTTAATAGTATTAAGTTTACAATGTAATAAAATAAAACTAAATAAATTTCCAGGACAAGGCCAAAATGAGTTCCAGGTTACTCATCATCGTTCAGATCGTTTTTACAGGAGAATAGCTATGAGTATAATCTGCTTTTAAAAATACCAAGCGATGTGAGAGACGTTATATAGTAAGAGGAAGCGAGTGCCAGAAGTGTATTGCTGAAATTACGAACGAATTTCGATACGTCTTGGTTCGGTGTATGGGCATAAGGACAGTCTCGGAATTGGGGTTACGTGCAAAGTAATTTGTTTGCCTGATGTATGGAGAAAAGCGAGATGCCTGCGGAGTGAGGGAAGGTGAAGTAGTGGACAAAATGATAGAAGATACGTCCTCACTCGTAAGGCTTGGGATTGTCAGATCAAAGATATCCAGAAAATCATGAGAAGGGGGGGGGGTGCCCTTCGTTATAGAGATTCGTAACTCGGTGGATTAGAGACACATACGATTTTAGAATGGAAAATCAGGTCTCGAGCGAGTCCGAGTTTTAGGAATGCGAAAGCTTCTAACTAGTTTATAAATGGAACGGACAATGATTCCCAAACGATGCTGTCACTTTCAACATAAATCGGTCGATTGACGCCAATTACCGTGTCTCCCTCATGCTGTTCAAGCAAATAGTAAAAACAACAAAACCAACAAAAAGAAAAACTCGTCTCTTCGTCGCTCCAAGTTTCATTTCCGGACTCATAATGGATCATGATGTGACCGAATCAGCATTCTCAAATACATTGATGGAACAACAAAATTTTCGGAATACCTCGGTATAGTAGATACTTGGTTCACGGGACTTTTACGAAATATGCCACTTAAGGTAACTCCTGTACTGCATGCTAGTCAAATGAATGCTAAATTTTCAAAAGGCTTTTAGACCAAGTTCAACGTACCGATTAAACTTATTGTTAGTAGATATGTATTCAAGCATATTTTATTAACGTGAAAAAATATTAAAAATGATAGTTTTGCAAAACTATCAATTGGTGAATGCAAATTTCCATGATGACACATTTTCACAGGTATTTTTCAAAGAATCATCTGTATTTTTTAACCGATTTTATTGCACCAAGTCTCATTTTGTTCCTCAACTGATCCTCTACGAATTTACCACGTATATTTTCCTTTAAACTCATTCCTTCAGAAATTATGAATGAAAAAGTTTTTTCACTTAATGAACAATTAGCTGCAATACTGAAACGATCAAGTTTAAAAAAACAACTACATGGTGGATTCATAGAGGACCAGTTGACGAACAAAATGAGACTTGTTGCAATAAAATTGATGAAAAAACGCAAATAATTCTTTGAAAAATACCAGTGAAAATGTATCAGCGTGGAAATTTGCATTTATCAGTTGATGGTTTTGCAAAACTAGCGTTTTTAATATTTTTACATCTTAATGAGATATATGCCGTAATACAAATCCGCTAACAATACGTTTAATCGGTACGTTAAACTTGGTCTAAAAGCGTTTTGAAAATTTAGCACTCATTTGACTAACATGCAGTACAGGAGTTACCTTAAATCGACTTTCTAAAAGGGTTATGAAAAAAAGATATGCAACTATTTTGTAATGGCTCGCCCGAAGCAAACTTACGACCCTCTGATGTGGTCGCAGTTTTAATTAGTTGAAAACTTATACATTCCCTTCCATAACAAAAGCGTAGTTGATCACTTGACGAGTATGGTTTGGCGTGGTTACGTTCATGATAGCACCCTCATCTAGCCACTTTACCTGCCATGATACATTTGTGCTTTTCGATAAAATATCATTAGCCGAAAAATTGCATCGCATGGTCGTGTCGATGATTTTCTTTCTCGAGACATTTAACCTTTAAGGACGGGTCTTGTCGAAATATCGACCACTAAGCTTGGGTGGGCATTCGACTTGAAAAATTGATCGATGTTATGCACAAATTTCGTGTAAAAATGGGTCGATTTTAATGTAAAAATTCCCGTCCTTAAAAGGTTAAGTTTTGTTTGTAAAAAAAATTAAATTTCTTCAGGGAAAAATGAAAAATGAAGGTATTCATAATGCAGCAATCTCTAATTTCGTCGACAAGGAATATGAATTGTCTCGAAAACCGAAAATTTTCTTAAATTCGTGACCCATACTTAAGGAGTTTCGGTACAGAAGTCTAAATATTAAGAAATTTATCAAATTTCATAATAATGTTCTTCAACATCAAGTGCGAAAACACAAATTTTTTCACAATTTTCTTCTACTTAGTTATCTGTGATATCTGTGATTCTTACTTAGATAACTGTGTAGAAGAAAAATCTTAAAAAATGTGTATTGTCAAATTTGGCACTAAAGAATATGTTCACTAAATTTTATAAAATTCTGAGCTTTTTGAAATTTTTTATGTTTTTAGCATGGTTTAGCATGGCAACATTGTATTGCCTGTACCGAAACTCCTTAAAAGCATGGAGCAGTCGGTATGCGAGCGCGAACGAGATAGCTGCACATTTGAGAGTGAAATTTATCGACACGGTTTGACCAAATGAAAGAAAGCTCGATCAGTGGTTTTTCGTCATCGACCTGGGTTCGCAGATAGAGTTTCTTTGTAATCAGTTAAACCGTGTCGTAAAATTTCAACGTCGAAAGATTCAAGGTAAGGTTGGCTAACCAATCCATCCTTTCAAGATGAGGTGACCATTTTTATTAATGCGAAACGCCTTTTGCGAACATTATTCTATGAAAATAAAGAACAACATTACCCACGCTTTCTATCGAAGTCTGAATGTGTATCCTTGTGTATCATGATGCAAATTTGAAATGACGGAAAATACAAAGCTGTTACGGTGCTCTTGCAAACGCGGTGATCCTTTGATAATAAAATGAATTCTTAAAAAACACAAACGTCTGAGAAAACAAAAAATTCATCTGTTTTCGACATGCTGGATGATTTAAGGAAGTTGAGACATCAGAAAGAAAATGATGTCATCGCCTTTAAACTGATTGCATCTTATAAAGTGAAGTGTAAAAAAAAAATTAGTTAAATTTTCAGACGGTTTAGGAGCGTCGTTGCTGAAAAAAATTAATAACAATTTGGACCAAATAACATGTAACCTTATGGAAGTCAAGACACATTCAGTGATATCTCCGTTAAAAATGATGCTAAAAATATGAAATTTTTGGGCAACCTGAGCAAAGCTTGCTGAATAATGTCAATTTTTTTCAGATTTATCAGGAGATTGGCTGAGATTATATTAATAATAATCTGTCTCCCGTGCAGTTTTTTTGAGACAAGGATCGTCACCGTCCGTGTTTTCGACTGAGCTTTCGCCAGGTTTTCATCTTTTTTCCCCAACTCTTCTTTCAAGTGTATGCAACATTGCCAAACCGTAAACTGGCCTAACTTTTGAAAGGTATACAGGTCATAACTTTTGGGTAAAAAAATGACTGAACGGCCTCAACTTTCTTAACGTGAAAAATATCTGGATAAAGAGTTATTCGAACCCTGCGTGCGTTCTGCGTGCCCGTCTGTCTCTTCAGACTCTTACCAACCTTGCTGAGTAAAGGCCGAAAATAGTCTCGACCCCACGATGACATTTAAAGGCACATAAACAACTTTACTCCAATGCTATTGAGCCAATTTTGTTGTGCACGCACTTTTATAATTCTCCTTCTTTATTGTTTGGAATTTTCAAGGGAAGCAACTGCAGCGGAATGCAACGACAAAACGAGTTTGGTGTTCTTATGGCATTCTTCCATATTCCTTCCTCCTCGTCGCTCCCCTTTTTTCTCTCATTCCCTTAGCTCTTTTTTTCGTTTACATTTCTCACGTGTAAAATCGAACGGTACTCACCGCTGAACATAGGCATCGTGAGTTCGGGATGAAGTTGGGCGAGCTGTCTCGAGAGATACATCTGGTTACGGCAGTAGGTCGTGGATAGCAGAGCATCGAGGGTGCCGCCTCTGATAGTTGCACTCGCATTCGTTGAATTACCCAGTGGACCACCGCCGCTAGTGTTGTGTCCTCCCGACGTGCCCCCATCATCCTGACCTACAACACATTCGAAGATTCGATTTTATCATAATCCCTCCAATCAAACGTAACATTATATTCGTCGGTCATTAAAAGTCGGCGTTTAGCAGTTTCGAAACAATTCTATAGCCTCTTCAAGGGGAGCCCCAACTTCGAATAGTAACAATAAAAAACGACTATACGTTCACTCGACCTGAAGAAAATTCACTGTCCGTACAGATAAGCAAATCCCAAAAAAAAAACTTTTTAGAAATGAAGAGAACTGCGCTTTGCAGGTATTAAAAATATAATAATATCATTTCAACAAAGCCAAGTACGAGTGATGCTTGTTTTTATGTTTTCTTCAAAAATGTAGAAACGACAATTCAAGCTTTTGAAGAAAAATTTGTCGTCCAGACGCTGCCGCGTCTCTAGATAATATAAAAGAATTACCATACTCTTGGTCACTCAAATTGCAATTCTTTTCTAAATGTTTTGACAGTTTTTTAACATTTTTTCCCCACTTTTCATTCGTATAACTGCCATTCATCAACGACATCATCTCACAAAGTGTTCACTTTTCGTTGTGATCAGTTTGACAAAAGCGGTGCAGAGGATCCACTGATAATTCAGTCTCGGTCTGTTTGATCGAGCGTATATCAAAGTAGAGGTGAGGGTAGTACGGATCAGTATATAAAAGCTACGATAATCGACGAATGAAATTAGTTCGTGGGGAAATCGCTGGATATATTTATACGATTGAAATGCGGCTTTAACCGCGTCGATTATAAAATCGAATGAAGTATTCTAAATTGTAGACATCGAATGAAATGACAAAATTGATTTGTTATTCGTAATAAAATGGCAGGTTGGTGAAGATGATTTAAAACGCAATCGTTTTTATAACACGCGCCGATGTTACGTCACGCGCAGAAGCCGGAAGCGACAAGTTTTATCAGTATACCGGAGCTTCGAACGTGAGGCAGAAATAGTCGAATTACGGCCGTGGCGAGAGACGCTGCGATCGCGGAAGACCTTTCGTTCACCTGAAACCGGAAGTAATGAACAAAAAAGAAGGGAGCAAGTAATTGGAGGCTCAAAAATCCGAGATTCGGACCGAGTAGAAACGACAAGTGTCAGAATCCAAAGCATTTTCGGTTGAAAGCTCGATACATCCGGTTCGAGAGTTTCACGAAGCTCAGGGAAATTGACACAAAAATAACTGCCATCCAGTGAAAAACGTGAAAGTTCTTCGAACCGGTTCCAACGAAAATGTTATTGACCAAAACATCAATTGAAAGTGCACGGACAATATCTTGGAAGAGCTCGTGAGATCCGAGGATCAAACGTCAAAGGATAAAGAAGATTTGCACGTGGGAGAGTGTGGGCATTGACCGGGCGGACGTTGATCACAGCTCGATCGAGGAAAATTTGTTGGCTCTTATCCAACAGCCTTTAATCATCAAACGGAATTTTCCACATTCCCGAAGGAAAAAATAACAATGACAGACTTAAAGTTCACCGAATCAAAGTACTGTCTGTCCGTATTATAGTTTTTTATGGATTCATCGGTAGATGTTTGTGTCGAAAATTTAAGGAGGAAGCCCAAAGACCCGGATGTCGGAATTTTCGGTGACACGTGATCGAGGACGGAAAGTGAATAAAGCGAGAAAATATAAGTAAGAAGGAGGGAAAGGTTCGGATTAGAAATGTCGACGGAAAGGATGAACAGGTCGACGGAACAGGATCTCACGGAGTTTCTGATGCTCGGTGCTCAATTGTATTATCCACCGATATTGGTTATACTGGGAGGCCTCGGTAATTGCTTGTCGGTGTGTGTTTTTTTTTGCACGAAAATGAGACGCTCTTCGTCAAGTTTTTATCTCGCCGCATTGGCCATAAGTGACACAGGTTTTTTGGCTTCTCTCTTCGTTTTCTGGTTGAACATGGTGGGCCTCGGAGTTTTCAGTCGACCCGGTTACTGTCAATTCTTCATTTATCTGCCAACGCTGTGCAGCTTTTTGAGCGTCTGGTTCGTCGTGGCATTTACGGTCGAGCGTTTCATCGCGGTGTGTTATCCCCTCAGACGACAATCGATGTGCACCGTGGCTCGTGCCAAAAGCATATTGATAAGCCTGACGATTCTCGGGCTCGTATTGTGCAGTCCCGTCTTGTGGTTCTCCAGGCCGAGACCGGCTGGTCACAAAATCAACATCACCGTTTGCAAGTTAGCCGAAGAGTGGGAAAGCTGGGCCAGTGTATTCAACGTCGCCGACACTATCCTCACTTTCGTTCTGCCCTTCACAGTAATCGTCGTCCTTAACAGTCTCATCGTCAAGAGCGTCTGGAGACTTGCACGGGTTCGACGGACCATGACGACCAGCACGAGATCCACTAAAAACGAAAAAGCCTCCTCGTCCTCCTCGAAAAGTATTCCCCGATCCACCGTTTCACAAACCAAAATCACTAAAATGTTACTCGTTGTTTCCAGTGTTTTTTTGTGCTTCAATCTTCCTGCTTATGTCATGAGAGTTCACGCTTTTATCAAGGTAAGCCCCTCCCCTGTTTTACCCGTTTATCCAATTTTTATTCCCATTTTTCTATGAAATTGCACTTTTTATCATTTCGAGCCCGCAGGCTCATTTCCAAGTACTCGCACTGTGAGATCATTTATTTATTTTTTTTTTTTTTTCAACTGAAGAGCTTCAAGATCGCGGATACCGGAAGGGTCTCTCAGACCTAATCGTAGTATAGCTAAATTGAAACTTAACGAAAGACAAAAGTTCAGGTGTGCGGCCAATGTATGGCTGCAGCTGACCCCGTGGTTGAGCAGCCACGAGCGAGGACAATACTTGGATAGGTGACCCTTCAGCAATACACTCTAATTCCAAATGTGTTGTTGCTAACACACATTAAGTGTGTTCTGTACTTAGCGCCATAAGGAAACTATAGATTTTTAACACACAATAAAACGTGTAAAAAGTGACCACAAGAAATCTACAATTTGCTTACGGCATTAAGTACAGAACACACTTTACGTGTGTTGGCAATAACACACTTGGATTTACAGTGTACACCAGTCCACGCGCGCATCAATCCTCGGACGAGAGATAATGCACTGTAAAAAATTTGGTAAAAAATAAACACCACCGAGTGGCCTATATAAGTCCCTCCGTTTTGTGTTACCAAACGGTGTAAATGCACGGTGTCAATTTTTCGGTGTAAAGTCGGTATTATTAGTTAACACCATATCACTCAACACATTTTGGTGCTTATGTCGATTGACACCGAATTAACGTTCTATGAATAATGGAACCCGCAAAATAGTGTACGTAAATGACACGGAATTGTGTAAAAAATACAACTCGTCAATTCTTTAATGTTGACAATTAGTTTTTTTTATATAAAAAAATTAACTTTTCGTTGCTACTGGACATTCTGCACCCTGTGCATCTGTAGCAACTTGAGTTTCGTAAAAAAAATTGCCTACCGACATGGGGGATTCGATCCGATTTATCTACCTATCTACGACTTAAGAGTATGGGTCAGTCGACTAACCTCACTTGGAATTTTCGAAATCGAAATTCTTTGACACAGTTTGATCGATTAAAAAAAGGCTCTGTCAGCCTGCGCAGAACCATGGCAAAAATCGACTGACAGAGCCTTTTTTTAATCCGTCAAACTTTGTCAAAGAATTTCGATTTCGAAATTTGCAACTATCTCTCTCGCACTCATGGTTGCGATATACCGACTGATCCATCCTCTTAACGGGCACGCACGCTACCTATTACACCACCGACTACTTGTGAATATCTTAGAATAAAAAATGATATGCACTTTTCCAGTTCGGTATATTTTCAGTAATTACCACATATTTTATTATATAATACTTTCGTTTGAAAAATCATTTGGAATGAGATTAAAGTAAAATGATAAAAAGTTGCGGTGAAAAATGAATGTCCAAATTGAAAAATTCGAAAGTTTTGGATATAAAGACGTGAATGATATATATTGTATTAAATGACATGCGCAACTCGACTATAATTCTTCAGGTGTCATTTTTACACCACCTTTTATTGTATCTTCCCCAATTTCGATAACTGACTTTACACCGAGTGTTGTCACATATGCTTTTCAGATGTCAATTTTACACAACTTTAGGGTAACTACATTCTGCATTCTGTTCGCTATTATATACAGTTAAGAAGAGACAGCAGTTCGGCTTTCAAGACGAAGAGACTAATTCGTCGGTAATTCGTGACCTTGAGGGAACCCTGTTCTTCAATAACATTTAATAACTGATGTATCTTTCCGATTGTTCATAATAGCAGACAGACAGCAGTTACCATAATGTCGTGTAAAATTAACACCTCATAAATATTTTTGTAACAAACATCCGGCGTAAAGTCAACTTTTGAAATTGGTGAAGACACGATGAGGTGCTATTAAAATGACACCATAACCAGAAAAATGTTGTATATGCTTATTATTTGAACACCATGGGTTGTCAGATCGGAAAATAACACCGAATTATTCCGGTGTCAAATGATTGGTGTTATTTTTACACTGAAAAATTAACACCGCTTTTTTTACACTTACACCGTTTCAAGTTACACCGTGAATTTTTTTACAGTGTGTTTCTGAGTTCCTGATCGCCCTGTTCGGCTAAAACTCAGTACAAATTTAACTGATTGTGTCAATCGGGTTTTCCACACTTGCCCTTGGGACTTGTGCAAACGAGATGGAGGGATGTGCCTTATGAGAATGAGAGAAGTGTGAGCACCACTTGAGTGACCTGGGGTGGGAGGGGGGGGGGCTGAATAACAGGAACATAAATAGGAGAATAAGGGGGAAAATGAGGTCAAAGTGGTGAGTTCGTAAAAGCCCAAAAAGATATACGTAGGGCTATAAGAATAAAAATAAAATAAAATAAAACTCATTCAAAGTTGATCATATCGCATCGGCCTTGAAAACTGAATAAAATATCGTTGTTTCTATTGGATTCGTCAACCAAATTACTTTATCTATGGAGACCAAAATACTGAACTCAAAATTATATGATAAAATCATTTTTTTCTCGTTTAGAATAGGAAGCCTGTGAAAGCGTCCTATCATACGATGTCCTTGCTTTGTATAAATCTATCATTTTGCGACATATGGCAGTAATTGGACGTCAAAATTCACAAAGGAATCACAAAAGAAAACGTTGAGAAGAAATTTCGAAATATTTCTGCACGCATCTATTACATTCCAGCAGGAGATTTTTTTGGCTGTTCTCCATTGACAAAGTTTTATTTGAGACAATAGATCGACGATGACAAGTTATTATTATTTTTTTTCAATTGTCTCTTATCACAGTCTTTTGGCTGTTTTTCATCGACAAATTTTTAATCAACACAGGAGATCGACGATGATAAGTTATTTTATTTTATTTTTCATTTTTTTTTATTTTTTTGAATTGTTTCTCATCAGTCTTTTGCCTGTCATATTGTTCACATCGAAAATTCTATAGTAAATTTCGAGAGTATTCAATTTCATTGATGATCAAGGGAAGAATTTGCTTTTATAGCCTCTCCTATACCATTCAAACAGATTTTGCGTCCACTAATAGCGTGTGCTATCAAAATTGGCCAGCTGGGAACGTTAATCTGACGCACGGCGGGTCTTTGGTCGAAAATTTCAGATATCATTGCCCTTCTCCCTTGGAACCATCAGTCTGTGCTTATCGAAGCAGACCAGTAGAAATTCAATTAAAATGGGCGGAATTCTGTAAACATTGACTCTCAAATATTTTTCTTATAAAGCACAGTTACGATACTTCACGTCGTATCGTTTGTATTTTATTTTCTTCGGAAATGCAAATGAGGTGATAAAAAATATGATTGACTGAACTGTGTAGGAGAGCTTTATTAAATTACGCTCGCAGGAAAGTGCTGTTGGGACAATCACATTTACCATTTTTATCTAAAGCTCGATATGATAACAGCAATCGATTGGGTGGCCAATGGACAGGGGATTTCCACTCATTTTTTTTTCACTTTAAACAGCTTTCGTTATTGCCTCGTTTTTTTTTCGTCGAAATACTTGTAGCACGGAATTTCAAATTCCATGAATACAAAATATTTAAGAAAAAGTTTCTCGTTCGGAAAAAAGCTCCATTCTGTGCCCTTGTATCGCTGATTATTTTATTGAAGGTTTTTTCGCCTGGTGCAGCAGTAAAGTCCTGGCCGTACTCTCATAATGCGCAAACGCTTTGGGGATACTATTTCATCCGTTTCCATATTATAACAGAGCTTCCAATGGAATTTATTTGCATCAAGAATTATTATTAACTCTAATATAATAATTCGACCAAAATAAATGTTTTCACGAAATAAATGGGAATGAAATGAGGTCAAATTAATCTGTCAGCTCTCAACACTGGCGACTGATGCGATACGATTCACGCTGCAGACAACGAAAAATCTATGGTTTTTTTAATTCTCTATTGTAGAAAAGTATTTGCAACTTAAACAACAATATTCAGTTCTATGCTTTCACGAGGAAATATGTTTTTCAGGAAACCTCAAATATGAGCTGTAGAAAATTATTTTCTTTCAAAAAAAACCATCAGAATGATTTAATTTTGTATTTAAAAAAACATTATCCGGAACGTTTCAATAAATTTTTAAATTCAATCTTTTTTTAAACAAGTATAAAGGATTACAAACATTTCTTAAAATATAGATGTTTGATGAATCGCGAACAAGTTTATTTATAAGCTCTAATAATTTTCTATGAGGAAATCGAGCACGTTAAAAAACCAGCGAAAATTGATTTTCGATATTATTCCGAAAAATGTTTGAGAATTCATGAAATCCCAAACCATTTTCTTGCAAATAGAATCATTATTTAATGCTATTTTTCGAAGACGTTCTTGCATAGTCATCTTCAGAAATGGATGAAAATTGAAAAAGTACCTCAAGTTTGGAATGTTCTCTAAAAAATTGACATTTTTTGTATCGTACGATGAGAAAAAAAATCATCCGATTATTTGTTAAGCAATTATGATATTTTAATATCCTTCGAGGATCTTTCAATTATTTGGTTATTATACTCATTCTTTTATTAAATTTCTTTAATTATTTTTTTTCTGATTATAATCGATTTGTTTCAACGAAAAGTCAAATGGCTCGAGGCCTAGTCTCTGCTGGAGAGCGATTTTTCGCACGATCGAATTTGATATCGGCAAGCGACAACCCCACCCCTGTGCGTGTTTTGTAGCTTGTCAGTATTAAATTCGATCGTGCACGTAATCGCCTTCCTGTATTACGAAACAATTTTTTCTTCATTTTCCCCATCCTTCGTTTATTATTATTTTTTTCATTTATTAAAGAAGTGCATAGTTTGATAAAATGAAAAATGATAATGATAAGAACTTTATTAGCCTAAATATTTTGCGTCATTTTGTCCTGAGAAAATGTATTATTTTTATCATATTTCGAATTTCATAAATTTAGGCACTAGGCAATATTGTCAGCTAGTTGTATATTGAGTAAGTTTGCTGAATTATGATTCTGAAAAACTCGATTTATTGACATTTTTTCTTTGAGAAGGCAGAGTAAATAGTAGCATTTTGAGTCCTAGCATTTGAGTTATGACGAGTCGCTGCCAGAGAGTCTTTACCGGAGCGACAGCGTTTCCAATTGTTTCCGAAAATGTTTAAAATTTGTTTCTTTAAAAAATAAATAAAAAATAAATAATAGTTCAGGGAATACTGTAAGTTGACGTATTTTTTATTTATTTTTTTCGATTGTGACCTCTTCGAACTCTGTAGCTCAACACATTGAAGAGATATTAATTATTCATTTTTTTATGGTACACCTCGATCTTAAAACGTATTTTTATTTAAAAATCGATATAAAATATCTTAATGTGAGAAGAATAAAAAAATTCATTTATTTTATTTATTTATTTATTTTTGGCTATGTAAAAATATTTTTTTGTACGATCATAAATGAAATCTAATTAAAAAAAAAAAAAAAAGAAAAAAAAAAAACAGTATGTTTACTCGTGTACTAAATTTGGCAAAACAAGCTTGAATAATTTTGCATGAGAATGCTCACCAATTTGGAAATCCTTTACCGACTTCGCATTAAGTGAGCTGTGCAATACGGTATTTTGTATGATTTTTTGAATAAAAGAAAAAAGATCAGATCAAAGTAGGGGAGAGTGGGGCAAAACGGGATACCTAAGGAAATATTGATCTTTTCAGGAGTTTGAAAAGCTCCGTCTATTTTTACTCCCAAAAACCAAGAAATGTACTGAATTTTTTTTCAATTGAAAAAAAAAATTCGGGTCATTTTCCCTCAAAAATTTGTGAAATTTTTTAAAAATTTTCATTCAATGCACCTGGGGTGCGTTTTTATTTTATAAAAGTTTGTATTTTTCATTCACCGAATCATGGATTCGATGTTAAAGTTGTGCGGAGTGGGCACATGATTTGTATGCAGGTGTGACCACTGACCACAAATGATAGTTTGCCAGAATAAGGGAGCGGGGGCAAAGTGGCCACTCGAGGCTATTTCTTTTTTTTAATTCAAATTTCACTGTACATTCGAGACATCTAGTCAAAATCGTCCCTAGAGCATTTTTTTCGAAGAGAAGTTGCCTTTACCCCATAATTTTTTTTCACAGTATATGAATAATGACTGTGAAAAATCAATTTTTGAACACAGCAGTAATTGACAGCACATATGTAAACCGACACATCTAGCTTAATTACTCATGGTATCCACTTTGCCCCACGTTCCCCTATATTTGCAATTACTCTCATAGACAGTAGTGGAAATTAAAAAAAAAAAAACATGATGTTTTGGAAAAAATATATTTTTCATTCATTTTCGGACAAACATAGAAGTTGAGAAAAAAAAGTCAATAAAATTTCCCGAATTTTTCGGGTATCCCGTTTTGCCCCGCTCTTCCCTATATACCTTATTAAATGGGAAAGTTTAAAATGTTTCTCAAAAAAATTCCGGAAATTCGTATAAATCTTCAGGGTTTCTACATAAATCTCCTGAGTAACCCTATCACTCACGTAGAGTGATTAGGGATAAGATTTTATACCAACGAAGCACAAAATAAAATTCACATTTTTGAGTATCCAAGGATTTCAACCTCGAAATTTATCTCTTCAATTGCTTTATTCGCGTTTCCCGAAAATTATAAAGATTTGAAACGTTGAAGGTATAATAAATCCTCTCAAATCTGGAGTTAACGAATAATCATAGTTCACCAAATATAATACCCAATGTAAATATTAATATTGAAAAGAAGGTTTGGATATATGATTTTGTGTACACAGGGGAACGAGGAAGTACCGCGAGCAACGGTTATAATTCAACACGTCTGCAATCTCCTGTTCGATACGAACTTTGGTATAAACTTTGTGCTGTATTGTGCGAGCGGACAAAATTTTCGAAAAGCAGTAGTACGAATGATAGTAGGTCGCTGTAGAAACCGGAATGACGCGGAGCCCCGTGCATCTTTACGAGCCAATCAATCCGGTACTTAATAAGGGCAACGTTGTTTTATGACTGATCTATAATATCTCCGCAAACAGCCAATATCCTTGGTAATCCTATTAACTCGTTGTGTATTTCAGGATCAGAGTTGGGGAGATCAGGTAGCACGATAGGACGTCAACGAACCATCGTATTGGAAATGCATTGGGAGGAAAATTGTGAGCTATCCGACTTTTCTAGGACCGATGATTGTCAGCGGTCAAAATATCTCATTCGACGATCATCAAGGGAAAATAAATGAATGGTACGATTTATCCAATTACCAGTGTAACTATAAAGAATGATGTGCCACTTTTTTTGCTTCTTCATAGAGAAAGCTATGTGACGATGAACATTTTTTTTTTCCAGTTTCCAATGTCAATGTGCTCAAAATGTCCCAAAACATCGAAAAATCATATCTAGAAAAAATATCCGGATGCGTGTGCGTGTGCGTGCGTGCGTGTGCGTGCGTGCGTGTGCGTGCGTGCGTGTGCGTGCGTGCGTGTGCATGTGCGCGTGTGCGTGTGCGTGTGCGTGCGCGTGTGCGTGTGCGCGTGCGTGCGTGTGTGCGCGTGTGCGTTTGCGCGTGCGTGCGTGCGTGCGTGCGTGCGTGCGTGCGTGCGTGCGTGCGTGCGTGCGTGCGTGCGTGCGTGCGTGCGTGCGTGCGTGCGTGCGTGCGTGCGTGCGTGCGTGCGTGCGTGCGTGCGTGCGTGCGTGCGTGCGTGCGTGCGTGCGTGCGTGCGTGCGTGCGTGCGTGCGTGCGTGCGTGCGTGCGTGCGTGCGTGTGTGTGTGTGTGTGTGTGTGTGTGTGTGCGCGCGTGCGTGCGTGCGTGCGTGCGTGCGTGCGTGCGTGCGTGCGTGCGTGCGTGCGTGTGTGTGTTATGGCACTGCAAAATTCAAACGCTTATAACTCGGAAACGGTTTGAGATACAGGGCTACCGTTTTGCACAGATGTTACTCTATACAAGCTCTTCACTCTCTGATAATTTTGTCACAATTTTTAAAAAATTACGAATCTTTTACGAAAATTTTCATAAAAAGGGTGTCACGCTCTAACTTTCGAAAATTTAGAGATTTATTAATAATTTTTTTTTATAAATAGACTATCATAATAGGAAGGTTGGTATTGAATTTGGGGAATATCGGTTGAGCGGTTCAAATTTTATGACATTTTGAATTTTACGAAAATATGAGGTTTTCAAAAAATCGTCCAACCGCTTCAATTTTTGGAAATTTTATAAGATATTGTGTATAAGTTTGTACTTCCTCTATACTTTCCAGCAAAATTGTCGGAATTTTCTTTAATTTCAATGGAAATAGAAAAACGATGAAAATTGAAAGTTGCAAACTGTTTTTTCTGATGGCTCGTCATTTAGTTTTTTTTTTATGAATTAAACAAAGAGATAAATTAAAGTTCGTAAAAGAAGGTAGAGAAAATACATTAATTCCTTGTATACAAAAAAATGCTGCAAATTAAAATTTGCAAATTGCTTTCTCAAGATGGTCAAGATGCACGATGCTCGAAGCTTCCTCTATGAGGAAGCCAAAATGAAAATATAGCACCTCATAGAGGAAGCTTCGAGCATCGTGCATCTTGACCATCTTGAGAAAGCAATTTGCAAATTTTAATTTGCAGCATTTTTTTGTATACAAGGAATTAATGTATTTTCTCTAACTTCTTTTACGAACTTTAATTTATCTCTTTGTTTAATTCATAAAAAAAAAACTAAATGACGAGCCATCAGAAAAAACAGTTTGCAACTTTCAATTTTCACCGTTTTTCTATTTACATTGAAATTAAAGAAAATTCCGATAACTTTGCTGGAAAGTATAGAGGAAGTACAGACTTTTTTGATTCTCCCCTATTGTTTCCTCTCAAACGCGAGGGCTCTTTTGTCCCTTTTGAATAATATCCACGACGGAATATACAGCCAAAAATATCCGGCATTACAATATCCGTCGACCGAAATATATTTCAACGTGATCCTTGTGTTATCCAACCAATCAGAAAATTTCTCGCTGTATTATCGATCATTCGTATTGAATAATTGAACATTCAACAGAAGAGTACTGAATGAAAATATGGTAACAAACACGTGAACACGTGAACAACTATCGAAATATATTTTCCTTTCATTTTAGAAACCTTTCCAAAACGAAACACTCGCGCCTAGAAGTGCAACGGAATAGAGATATCGACCCATTAAAGAGTGCTCTATCCTCGTCTTCGCTTTCACGATAAATTTTCCTAAAAATATTTTGTGATGGTCGATTTCATGATCGGCAGTAAAGCAAAGTCTTTAATCAAATTAAACTTCCTGATATATTTGGTGAGCACAAATGTAAATTTTCACATTGTGAAACGGGTAAACCGGTTTCATTGTGATGAGCACGAACGGAAACGAGTCCGGATCGACCTTACTTTGTAGGTAAAAACCTTATTAAGGTATAACTGGATGGATAGGCTCGACCAAAAATTATATCTGATTGAAATTTCCGTACTTCGTGATGCAATAAAAATCTGAAAAAATTCAACAACATTTGGAAAGCTATGAACAACAATTATCAATAATAATATTGCCCAAAAGTTAATAACAATTTGTTTAAACAATTATATATTCAATAATTTTGCGGTGACCTATTATTTTTTTTTACGAATCAAATGTGTGTATTTTTCCGAATGCTCATGAATTTTTTCCGAATTTTCGTGGAGTTTTGAAATTTCTTGAAAAAATTATGAAAAAAATTTTTAAAAATTTCAATTTTGGATATGTTTTAGAAGATATATTTACCATCAGTTTTGAAAAGTCTCAAGGTTACTGAATCAAAAATGTACAAATAGAGCCACTTAAAAAATTTAAAAAAGGGAATTTCAAAAATCCATGAAAATTCTGAAAAAAATCATGAGCATTCAGAAAAATGCGCACATTCGATTCGTAAAAAAAAACGGGTTTACTGTAAAATTGTTAAAAAATTATTTATTTAAACAATTTATTAATAACTTTTGGGCAATATTATTATTGATAATTGTAGTTCATAACTTTCCAAATGTTGCTGAATTTTTTCAGATTTTTATTGTATCACGAAGTACGGAAATTCCGATCAGATACAATTTTTAGTCGAGCCTGTCCATCCAGTTATACCTTAAACGTCAATGGGTTAGAAGCTCTATTTTCCAATTCTATCGTGAATATTTGATGTATCAATAGGACTGTTTATATCACAGAGCTATTTTATTTTGATGAATGAATTATCAAGTCATTAAACGACTCGTGAGCTTGATAATTCGATAAAATGTCTGCCCCTACCACCAACAATTATTTTAATGCAAGTAAATGGAGAGTCCGCTACGGAGCCTCTCGATCAAACCAGGTCATCCTCTCGGAGTGTCGTACAATTCAGAATTTTTGCGAAATAACAATACTTTTTGAAAGTTCAGTAACGTGGGTCGATATAAAAATTCCTATAATTAAATCCATATAAGAAATACCTCAAATATTGGTAGCTATTTTGGGACTAAAATGTTGTAGTCACAGTGCATGAATTTCAATCGATATTTCGTTGTCTGCTAATAATATTCGTCAGTCCGTAAAATTCTTACCATTGTCTGGTTCAGTAGCAGCCAATGGCCCAACGTTACCGAAGAACCGCTGATCCAGCAGTTGTAAGAGTTGAAGAGCAGCGTCGTGAACTGGAGCCCTTGGACATCCGGTATTCATGAGACTGACGTTAATGACACTGGTGTAATGATCGCAAGGATATTCCCTGTAAAATTCAAATGAAATACCGTTTGTTGGATCCAATTGCTTCTCGGTAAAAGTGTCGTAGGATGACAGTTACCTGGCACTAAAAATGGTCGCTAAAGCGAGAAAACAACCGTCAGCAACCTGCGGTGAACCGGTGTAACAACGATCCACTACCCAGTCCAAAAGTGTTCCTATATCCGGATTGCCCTCCAGGAGAAGAACTACCGTTTCACGCGCCAATGTGTAAATCTACAAACATATAAAAAAGAGCGTTTGAAAACATTCGATGGGATCTATTGTATATAAAAATATACTCTACATTTATTTTTTCATCGTTCTCTCTGATATAAAATACATTTATTTATGACTTTATTATCATGTAAGATCTCATATTATTATGTACCTTCAGAAAGATATCGAGAAATAATATTTCTGCTGTTCTATTTGAATAAAGGCAAGTGCGCATCTCTCGTTTAGCTTATTTTAAAAAGTTTTACAGATTTGTTACGACGAAAAATGGAAATTAACCATTTGAATTATTCATGTCAAAACAACGATGCAATGCTCACATATTTTAATTTTCACTAGTGAAAGTAGAGTAGATATTTCTAATGACGTTTTAAGTTAGTTCATGCACGAAACGATTTTCTTAAGAAAGTCTTGAAATTTAAATAAGGTTTAAATGGGTAGTCGACTAACGCGTATATCAAAACGTATGTCCAAAGGTGAACAAACGCTACTTAAGTCTTTCTGACTCCAAGCGACTAGAGCGTACCGAAACATTCGATTTTAATCGCTTAAATCATTATATCTCGGGATTGAGTAAACGGATTTACTTGCAATAAGGATCAATTGAAAGAGAAAAATCGAAAAAAAAATCATCACTAATTTTCAGATTTTTAACTACAATGGTTTATCCGTGAGAACGGTTTGAAAAACGTTATGACGTCATAAATCGACATATTCGCGTATATAAGAGTGCGGCAGGGCTCGCGTTGACTTTTCTTTTACACTTTCGTTTTTTCTTGGCGTCGAGCCGCTACCGCCTCTCTTGATTTTAAAGGGTTCGTCTTAATGATTATTGAGATAAACATGTTGAAATACAATAAAAAATATACTGGGTTCAAGAGACTCGGTATAAGTAAAAAATCGTATCTTTCCATATAACGAAAGAACGCTTCTCACGAAATTTTTGAAAAAGTATACAATAACAATGAAGTATATAACGAAGGTCTGGAAAAAAATTCTAAACGAATGTCTTACTAAAGTAATAAAAATATATTACGTTAAGGACTGAACAAAATTGGTAATGAGCACTCATATAACCTCACATTTGCTTATTTCGGTTTTTCATCACTTTTTGGTATGGGCCATTCCTGCCATAGCCTTCTGTTTTATTGTTACTTTTTTCTTGATCCATTTCCCATTGTGTTTTCCCTTTGCGCTCTCTAATGCGATTTTTTGCATAAAAAACTATAGTATTTTCGCCAGGGACGAATGAAGTTTCGAGTTCAGTCAAAATGATGGATTCCCGATTACTGAATGGCTTGCCATTTAATTCGCCAAAAAATAAGTTTTTTTTTAAATTATAGTTAATTGCAATTTTATTATTTCAAACATTCGACAATTTTGTTGGGTGTATTGATATTTGCATGAGGCAAGTTGACATCCATAGATGTCGGATCCTTTGTTGTTGAAGATTAAAAGATAAGTTGAAAAAATTTATTTTACAATTTTGAATTAGTAACTCTGACATTAATTTAAAGTGATTATATCTTTAATTAGGGAGTAAAAATCGATCCAATTTAGACACCCATAAAATACAATCCTTCGAGCATGATCTACCGTAAATATGAAATCAATTCAAAACGAGATAAAATATCTGATGAGTTATAGAAGAATGATGATTGAATCTATTTTTAAAATCCTTTTAAGATAATCTTTAGCATAAAATAGAAGCAAAAATAGATGTAGCTATTTTACAGTGATTCATCAGAAGCAAATTAAATACATGATAGCGTGCATTACCTTTTCATCTTTACTGGCTAGAAGAAGGTCGATCCATTGATAGAGAATGGCACCTTCCTCAGATAGAGACTGGGGATTGAAGCATGGACCACTGCAGAGCAAACCGCTCATGGCGTGAAGAGCTGATAATTGAAGTTCGGAGCATAGTTTATCGTCGTCGTGAGTCGAGGATGAATTTGTTAGGGGTCGTCCATAAGGACCGGCCCAACTGGCAAACAGCGTGAATAGATTTCTTCGGAGATCTCGCTTCAGTAATGAATGACACGCCTCGACTGTAAAACCGATAATTATTTTATTTCATTTTTTTTCCTAATAATAAACTTACTTCGTTTAGGCAATTATTTTCATAATTAATTGACGTATTTCCAGACGATATGGCGCAGTTTTTTTTTTATTATCGATAGATACTTGTTGATGGAAAATTTTATTTCACTTTTTTCCTGTTAAAATTGATAGTTCCAACAGGACAATTTCAATTCAACAATAGAATTCCAATTTTTCAGAGGATTTCTATTATTGTCAAAAATATGTTCTATTAGTTCAAATTCATTTTTTTATATCGGCCATAATTTTTGCATTCTTTTTTCAATAAACTATTATTCTTCACCGAACTGGCAACAACTTCAATCCTATATAAAATTTAAATCTTTGTGACCGCGCATTTTGTTTTCTGTTTAAAATTTTCTCACAACTGATAATGCTTTTTTGGTTACTGATGAATTTATTAATTTTTAACAATTAAACAAAATGTATGAACTTTTTTCGTTTGATCTTTGATCGCATAAGAGATTCATCATGTCCAGCGAATTTTGATCGAGCCGAACTTTTTTGAACCAAGACTTTTTTATATTAATACAGTCAAACTTTTGAACTCCAAACCCACACATATATCATTATTTCTTACTTGTACACATTGAGCCTGTTGGGTTGAACATTATAGCTTGCAAAAGTCTCGAATAATACAATTTTTGTTTCATCAGTCAAGCAGCCCCTTCTAAATATAATTAATTCAATTTGATTTGAATTATTAAACTTACGTGAAAAACTTTTGATCATTTTACGAACGAAATTGCAGAAGTGCAATTTAATATCTCGTACCGCCGGAGCTTCCTTGTCGGTTTCGTTTTCCAGATACACTCTTGCACCGTCTATGTATTCAACGAAAGTCGGGTGCAGAGATTGCGTTTCGCGATCAAGTACAGCCGGACTGTGAAAAACGAAATGGAAAAATAAGCAATTTTATTTGCTTTCGATACATTCGTATAAATGAAAAGTACATTTTCACGATTTCTTACCATATACCGAAGGTACCATATTCGGCGATTAGCTCCAAAACTCTTACGAGCTGAAGCCGGAGGGCATCACGGCGACGTCTTCTTCTCATGTTCTCTTGCTTTCGATCGACAGCTTCTCGAATATAAATTGCCAATTCTTCCATTAAATCCCTAACGAAAAAAATTGCATCAGCTCAAATTGTGTGAAAATTTTTTATATTAATCTTAATTTCCGAACGATCTTTAAAAAGTACCCTGAGTCGATTTCCACTATACTTAAATTTCAGTTTCATTTGTTTTGCGAGACTGAAAAATTACTTATAATTACAATTGACACAAGAACAACATATGCGTTTCATCGGTTTTTGTTGTATAACTTACTTTTCATAAAATTCCTCTAATGATCACGACTTTTTGTCACTCTCGGTTTTCCGCAACTCATCGTTACAACATTTTGAAAAAAACAACAAATCAAAACAGTCATCGAACTATCTCATTGAAGTTTATTGTAAATTGATTGTTTGAAGAAACACAACTTTTGTTGTCAGAATATCGAAAAGAACGGAGTATCAACAGACGATTACACGCCATTAAAAAAAAATGCTGTAGATGTCAATTATTTGAAGAATTAATTTATTGTGCTTTCTGAAGCTCGCATTCTCCTAATTTCTTATTGTTGGAAAAAAAAACTTGGATCATTCTGTAATTTCATAAAGACTCAACAGAAAATGATATTTCAATATGTCGAATAACTGAATTGTAGAAGGGTCGATATTGCGAAATTTTAAAAGTTGTGATATCAGTTTGAAGAAAAATAAGTAATTCGAAATTCTTATTCCCGATCGATTCAGCAGATTGCGTGTTTAATCAAAAATTCCTTCTTTGAATTCGTATTTACCCGAAAATATATATTTCAATAGTTTTTATTTCGAATGCAATTTTAACAGACCATCCGAATGTCAAAAGTTCATATTTTCGAATTCAAAATGGAGAGTAATTGTTTTACAGACAGACCAGAATATAGAGTAGCAAAAAATCGAAAGTGAATTTTTCGAGCCTATAAAACTTAGATATGCACTGCATTTCTTTATTTTGATTGATCGACTTTCTAACGTTTCGATATTTTCACTCTTCGACTTTTTGGTGTTTCAGTATTTCAACCTCAGTAACATTTGGTATTTCGTTATTATATTTTCAAAATTGTGAATTTTCACAGTATCGCTGACCGTAGTAATTTATGAATCGAACGAGTGATAGTCGAATTTTCGAAAAATCGATATTTTAGTCATCGTCATATGGGCGATTGTTACATTCTATTTTCGATGTAAGCGTACTTTAAACCTTGCAGTTTCTGTTTTATTTATTTTCGGCATTCAAAGCTCTAGTCGAATCTATCTGTCTCCGTATTATCATTCGAAGTTTATAAACTCGAGATTTTAGCTGTTCGAAATTTTAGTCATTCCAACATTTGATCCCCACCCATTTCAATAAACTCAGTAATGTGCTTCCGGAGACAGGAATACATTTTGACATTGGAGCTTCTTTCGAATTTTGAGAAAGAATAAGTTTTTACTTCAGAGCATCAGCGTTGACTTTTCCAATGGCATGAACCGCGGCATCGCGCACATCCACGGCTTCGCATCTCAGAAGTGGGACGGTGAGTTTGTAAAGCGCAGCTGGACTCGCGTTATTCCCAGGTGATTTGTTGTCACCTCTCTCGGCTGACAAGCTGTCTGGTGACGAGCTACGAGAATATTTTCGTTAGCAAACCCGTTAAAAAAACTTATACAATATCCATTATTATTTTAGTAATGTGTGCACCAATAGAAATACAAGGTCTATCACTCTATTCGTGCGATGAACAATTCGGACGACATCTACTGGTACATTATTTCCAAAGAATTCGTGAGAAATTTAAGTTAGAAATTCGAGTCCCGTTGTTTTAAAAGAAAGATTTTTAGTATCCATCCAAGAAAGCGCCATTCGCCAACAATCTTTAGCTTGAAGCGTGAACATTCTACAAAGTCGAAATTATTGGCAGTTTTCAATTTGTGGGTTTAAAAGTATGGCAAATTGAAGATCACCATCATTGATTGACAGTCAATTAAGGGGTTTACTCTAATTAGACCTAACTAGACTAATTAATTAAAGTGGTTTTAGATTCAATAGGTGAAAAAAATAGGCACATATCATCGATTTTCGATGTTTTCAAAAATGACAAAATGCCGGCCATTTTTCCGAAAAAGCACGCTTTTTTCATACTTTTTGGCAAAAAAAAAAAAATAATTCCACTCAAAATTTCAAAATTCGTATGATATGCGTTATAGCTAAAGTCATTCAGAACATGTGGTAAAATTTTGATAAGGATCGGTTAAATAATTTCGAAGATTTTATCAACAAGCCGTCCAAAAACGTAATTTTGAGAAAAACGCGTTTAAAAACATCGCTCAAAAGTACGCTTCTTCGATTGCTCAGATCTTTATAAAATTTTAGTATGACACTTTTTAATATGTATACGTTCAAAAAATGCAATAAAAAATGGATTTTTTGAAAATTCTAATTAGGGTAGACCCCTTAAAATAGTCTCATATACGTGTTATTATGAGAGGGTATTTTAAGGAACCGATTGCTGAAAAAAAATGTTTCTAAACCAACGAATACAATTGTCTCGAGCTCTAAAAATAATAATCGGAATAAATGTCTACCCGGGAACTCGTCACAAGAGTTTTGGGAATATAAATATTGGACCTAGCTCGAGTTGTTTTGATAAGGCTCTCGAAATCTTGTTTTTTTTTTTTTTTTTTTTTTTTTTTTTTGAAGCCATTCGCGACTAAAATGAGCCAATTACTGAAGCGACGGGATAAAATATTTTGTAAGAAAAAGCATAGAATCGGACGAATGTCCCTTTTCTTAACGCATTTTAGCGGTTGTGTTAGTTTTTCAAATAAAAAAGTTGAAAACGGAAATGAAAATGATATTTCCGAGCAGAAACCAACTTTCATCCTATCCCCGCAATAATTGGATTAAAAAAAAAATATATTTCGTAATTTTTCTCATCTTTTTCATTATCTCTGTATATCCCCTCAGTGAACTTTTTTTTAGCTCAGGGAGTAAGCACTAGCGTCGCTAGCTAACTGAGCGAAAACCTCGAAACACCTTGAGTGTTCGCGACAAAGCAATATTATTTAGTTCCCCTGGTATTTGTTGTCGCATTTTGTTTTGTGAAGGGTTCACTTAGGCTCACCTGGTCCGCTTATGCCTGGTGTAGATGCCGGAAATGGACGGTACGGAGAATCGGCCCGGCAGGGTCTGCGCCCCGCCGAGGTTCTCCAGGCTCTGACTCAACTCCTTACTCATGCACAACACACCAAACTCCACCGTATGCTGACCACTAGAGTATGCAATACAGTGTACCACCAATGCTCGTTGTTTTTATCAAATATATTATTTACTGCGAGATTTTGGTAAGGGCAGAAGGGCGGAGAGAGCAAGGAAGAGATGAGAGGTACTATATTCGAGATAAATTAATCGATCAAAGACATGAAACTGATGTGAGGGATCCCACTACTCTATGAACGAGATGTAAAAAAACGAATGCTTAAAAAACTCCACATACACACGAACATTGACAATAAACATGATTTAGTATTCATGAATATGATGAAATGAGGCATTTGACGTCAACGAGTTCTGGAATCCTGACCTCGTTCGATGGGTGCGTATTTTTGCTGCCTTTTCTATGGGAAAATTAAAAGACGCATGGAGCGGTGGAATAGACAGTGCTGGCTGTCAAAAAACGGACTAAAAATCGTTAGCTCCGGATTTCAAACAACGGAAGGCAGTAAATTATTAATTTATGACAATCTGATTTTTTAAATGAGATCACTTGTGTGAGAATGACGTAATCTTCGGAAAAGTTCCTGCAATGTATTATGATAAATCTGACAGTTTCGCTGGAAAAGTGGGAAAAGTTGAAAGTCTACTATCAGTTCAACTTTGACAGTGAATAACGCTCGAAAGAGCAGATTTATCACGAAATGACAGGAGATCTTTTTGCTAAATATTTAGTATCGCGGCACCACCCAGAATTGGCTTCAATTTTTTTTTAAGGCTTCGTTTTAACTTGGCAACATCACGACTAGTCATATTATGTTGGCGCATGACCTTATTTACAAAATTTGTTCGTTTATAAAATTTTACAAAATCTATATATTTATATAAGTACGTTTAATGGTTGATTTGAAGGCTACATGGATGGCAAACGTTGCGCTCCTTGGCTGGGCTACTCCGGGGATTTTGACCTAAAAATTCCGTCTCCCCGGCGCGAAGCGGCCATTTATTTTTCAAGAATTTTTTGAAGCGTCGGAGAGACGGAATTTTTAGGTCAAAATCCCCGGAGTAGCCCAGCCAAGGAGCGCAACGTTTGCCATCCATGTTACTAGTGAATGGTTGTTTTGAGAACCGTCCTCAAAACCACCATTTGTCCTCAAAACAATCAGTATATACGAAAAAAAGTCCAGTATATACAAAAAAAAATAAAAGATATTTCTAAAAAAATCCATTCCGAAATTTTTTTTTTTCTCCGATCCAAGGTCATGCGCCATGATGATACGTGCAGTAATAATGTTTTTTAGTCATAACATACCTGTAAAAAAAATCACAAGCCAGTTATAGGTGGTGCCGCGATACTAAATATTTACCATCTTTTTCATAGAGCATTCGATTCTCTACAAAAACCTCTTTTGGAAATCATCCTACATTGACTCGTCCGCGAGTTGGAAAATTCGAATGGGAAACAGAGAATCGCGATGAGCGACCTCTAAAAAATATTTTAAAGGGCTGAAATTTGGACAGGCGTCATATTTTATGATACTGGAACTATTGAAGGATGTTCTTTGAAGAGAAGAAAACAATTTCTTTTTTACACGCCCCAATGAAAATATTCCCGTTCAGTGATTAACCAAAAATTGTAAAGTATCAAGCTTTTCTCGAAACGGAAGCTCGTTTGATGCGCGATACCAAAATCGCCGAAAAATAATCTCAAAATTGGTTTAAAAAAATTCATTGAGGAAAGCCATGACAGAATTTATATAAGAAAAACGGTCGAATGGAAGAATTTGGTAATACGTATGTCTTCATTTCAAATGAGAAGAAATCAGTATTCTGGAACAGAAACTTGGCGTGAAATACCTCGAATATTGAACGTTAGGCATGCTGAGCACATTTTTACGATATATAGAAAAAGCTGAGTGCCAAAACGATCCGGAGGATGTGCCGCATATTAAAATATGTATCTGTTTTTTAGATTAACACGTAAATGAAAATTCCAGTGCGATTTGGTACGAATTGGTGCTAGTTTTTTTTTTTCCATTTCAATTGAAACACAGGAAAGGGAGAGAAAGGCATTTGTGTTTATCAAGGAGATTCGTGAGAATTGAATATTGCAGCTCAAATAGTGCACTCGCGCGCATATGTGCGTGTGAGATTGTGTGACACGCGCGTGTGTGAATGTGTGTGTGTGTGTGTGTGTGTGTGCGAGTGTGTATGTGTTGTCCCGAGAACTTCATTGGAGTGAATCGCAGAATTTTTGAGAAACGAGATTGTATCGGGATCGTTTTGTTTTTTTCTTTGAAATGAAGCTTGCCAATGTAGATGGGGAAAGTGGGCCGATTAGAGCCAGTGTTAACGGTGGCACAACAGACATAAGCAGACAAGACCCAACACCAATTAATACCATATAATTATCAAATACGGTTATTGATGCATGATTTTTTCTTTTCTTTTGCTTTCCCCACACTCGACTATTAATCATACAATGATTTATATGAGAAACTATAACTATCGATTCTATCGGTTTGTGATGAGCGCTCACTCAACCCTTTCGATTTTATTGATGCTTTTTGTTTTTGGGATGAAATTGGTTCGACGCATTTCAAGGATCGGGGAATTCCCGATGGTTCAAGATCGATTTACCTGAGACTGAGATCCGGACTCGCGCATCTTATTATGGGGCTTGGTATCGGCGGCACAACCCGATAACCGAACGTCAGATAATTCTTCCATACGTGCATATAAACATCACGCTCGTTTACAGGCTTCCTGACCGTCGTTGAGCTTCTCAGTAAAGATGCTCTATTATCGTTAACCGGCCTGTAAACATAAAAGTGATTAAATTATTTACATACAAATTGATATATATCTAGAAAAAAAATTAAAAATTTGGCTAAATGGTATTGAAATCATTTAAAGAATTACAATCGTACAGAACTTTGAATAAATTGGGCCTCCTCAATATTACTGTATTCAGTTTTTCATAAACGCCGTAAAAATCTATTTCATTGTTAACAAACCGGAGCAGGACGATTCGGCGCAGAGACCTTTCGACGCGAGAAGTTTTGAGACGGCGCGAGAATTTTCAAAACATTTTGCTTAAAAACATCCGTGGAATGGAACGTTTTGAATTGAAACGTTCTCGCGCGGAAACGGTCGCGCCGAAACGTGACGCACCCAGTTGAAGGAAAATCGTAATTGATAAAAGTATTAACGTTAAAAATCTCTTTGATCCAGATAAATAAATAAAGACATTAAGGTATTACTGGATGGATAGCCCAGCCGATAAATTGTACCTGATCGGAATTTCCGTATTTCGTGATGCAGTAAATATCTGAAAAAATTCAGCAACATTTGGAAAGTTATGAACTACAATTATCAATAATAATATTGCCCAAAAGTTAATTGTTTAAATAAATCATTTTTTAACAATTTTACAGTAAACTCTTGTTTTTTTTTTTACGAATCGTCGAATGTGCGCATTTTTCTGAATGCTCATGATTTTTTTCAGAATTTTCGTGGATTTTTGAAATTCCCTTTTTTAAATTTTTGAAGTGGCTCTATTTGTACATTTTTGATCCAGTAACCTTGAGACTTTTCAAAACTGATGGTAAATATGTCTTCTAAAACATATCCAAAATTTAAATTTTAATAGTATATTACACACCTGGGGAGGGAAATGAGACCACCTCAAACCGCGTGCTTATCACCCTCGCCTTCGGTTCGGGTGACAATTCTGCCCGCGGTTTGAAGTAGTCTACTTTCCCTCCCTAGGTGTGTAATATACTATTTCACCACACATGCGCCGAAAGTTCAACTTTCCGAAATCGGAAGGTTGAATTTTCAGGTGCATGTGTGGTGAAAAATAGTATACACTCAACGGGAGTGAAATTAGACCACCTCAAACCGCGTGCTTATCTGCCCGCGGTTTGAAGTAGTCTACTTTCCCTCCCTAGATGTGTAATATACTATTTTCTGCATTCCGAAAGGGTTGACGTAATTATTTTTTTGACTTTTGACGTTTGACGTTTGAATCGATATTGCCTACGTGTTTTTTGAAACTCGCTTCACTCGTGCAGCAAATGTCGGGGCAAGCATCAAAACATCTTCTATCGATAGATGCATATTTCGGAAGAAACGTACTTTCGACCGGCTGTGAAGGAATAGTATATTACACCACAAGGGCAGAAAGTTTGATATTCCTGCACTGCGCGTCACAATGCCCGAGGCGAAGCCGAGGGCATTGTGACGCGCAGTTCAGGGCTATCAAACTTCTGCCCGTATGGTGTATACTATTTTTCTTCATAGCCGGTCGAAAGTACGTTTCTTCCGAAATACGCAACTATCGATAGAAGATGTTTTGATGCCTGCCCCCGACATTTGCTGCACGAGCGAAGCGAGTGCTGCTGGTCGGGGGGGCAGGCATCAAAAAAACAAGATATTAGCAAAGATAATTAATATGAATATTTGCATTCCTATGAAGCTGAAAATAAATCATTATTCCGAACGACTATATTCATTTTATCAGCCTGGTCACTTTATTTTTGGCTTTCACATTGATTTTATCTGGAAGGATAAATGTATGTTATTCGTTCGGATTTGTACTGTTTTGATAATAGTGCTTGGAAATAATATGGCATTTCCATAACATATTTCCGAATGAATAACATAATCTTATTCGTACGGTTTGCAGATGACTAGACACAACCTTTCAAAAAACACGTAAGCAATATCTGTTCAAACGTCAAACGTCAAAAGTAAAAAAAATAATTACGTCAAACCTTTCGGAATGCAGAAAAAAGTTTTTGCTCCCGCCGAGACAAATGAAGCGCATGCAGTTTTGACAGCGCAGAAATGTTATCTTTCGACTAAGGTGTGCAGAGAAAAATTTTTGCTCCCGCTGTCACAGCGAGCGTGTTTTTTTTTTTACCAATGCAGGAATGTTGAACTTTCGGCCCTGAAATCGGGGCCGAAAGTGCGTACTTTCGACCGAGGTATGAAGAAAAATAGTATACACCACACGCGCAGTGCAGCAATATCAAACTTTCTGCCCTTGTAGTGTAATATACTATTTCAAAATTTTTTCAAGAAATTTCAAAAATCCACGAAAATTCTGAAAAAATTCATGAGCATTCGGAAAAATACACACATTTGATTCGTAAAAAAAACAATAGGTCACCACAAAATTATTGAATAATTAATTGTTTAAATAATTTTTTATTAACTTTTGGGCAATATTATTATTGATAATTGTTGTTCATAGCTTTCCAAATGTTGTTGAATTTTTTCAGATTTTTATTGCATCACGAAGTACGGAAATTCCAATCAGATATAATTTTTGGTCGAGCTATCCATCCAGTTATTAGGAAAATGATAGGGTATGTTCGGAATTGCTATCGAGCGTTAGGCGCGTCTACCAGCACGATTGATAATAATTTATAAAAATATAAGAAGGTGAATACAGATAAAATGAATAATTTAGAATTGATAGCTCGGAATGATGCGCTTGATTTTTGTATTAATTATAGTTTCCTTTGAAAATAGAATACATAAATAAATCGATCAACGTTTATCGAGTTATGATTTGCCGTCAAGATGTATGAAAATTCAAGATAACTCAAGGTAACAAAATGTGAGGAACTCGGATTAAACTGAAGATTAGTGAAATATTGAAGTGATCCGAGGAGAGAGGATCGTTCCAAGATCTATTTGCAATAGATTATTCAATTTCATGTTGTTTTGTATGTTACGAAATTATATGGACTTCAAATTATTTAAAAATAACAATAAAATGGCTCAGCTATGTAATTAAATTCCTTTGAACCGTAGCTATGTATAAAAAGACTGAGGATTCCTTTCGAATCTACGTTTCGGAAAAAACCTGGCGGTAACGAATCGCTCACAGCCAGCGAGGGTGCGACACACGGAAAATAAGTGTGAGCAAGCACGTCTCCGAAACTTTGAGATCCTGCTCCCCACCACGAGCGTCGCAATCCCCGCGCCGCGGACCGCTCCGGACTCCGAAGTCCACAGTATATAAGGCAGCACTTCCGTGACACATTACCTATCATTTTACCACAATCCTTCATCCTGAACACTACTCTCTGCGTGTCTCCTGGCATAGTGTTCAGCTATCACGCATTCTTAGGAAAGCCCATCCTACCCGAAATATCGTGTCTCCTGGCACAGCGTCCAGCTATCACGATATTCTCCCGATTTCAATGACAAGTGTCTCTCGGCATAGCGACCGACTATTATCACTTGCCCACGAAATCGTCCTCTTGGCAAAGCCCAGGCCACAAAACCTTCTCCACGGATCTTCGTGACAAGTGTCTCTCGGCATAGCGTTCAACCATCACTTGCCATAGAAATCCATCTCGGTATATTCCATGCCACATTAGATATAAGTATTGTGGTGAATTTAAAATCTAGCGCCAAGCGCACATAGGTAGGGACAGTCGACTGACCACCGTTTACCCCCTCTTAATTGTAGAAATTTAGGGAGATCGTCTCGCTCAAGTAGTTAGTTGTCTCTGGGCTAGCCACAACCATATACGAAAATAATAAAGTTATCATATCCATATTGTCTCCTGTCTCTTTTCTTGGCCATCCACGCATCTAAAGACAAGATAAGTACATGGGTTTTCTGGTTCGAATAACTAATGATTAACCGAATTATTAATAGTTCTACTTCGAAGTTGAATAATAAAAAATCCACGAAAAAAATAAAAGAAGAAAAGACAGAATTATCACAGTATCTCGGTAAAACCCTTGCCTCTTTAGACATAAGTTACTCGGTAGAGCCCATGCCAATGTAATTAATAATTAGTCATAAATATCTCCTAATCCAAGCTCCCACTGAATAATAACCCAGCTTTTGCCCACCGTACTTCCAGGACATCCTATAGAACATCGTCTCATTTCGAATCATGTGTTGAAAGTCTCTCGACATTGCGTTCGACTATCGTTTGACACATAATTCCGAGAAACACATTCCCTTATTGTTGTGTCTCTCAGCATTGCGCCTGAGCATCACATAATCAAGGGAATTCCCGAGACGAATATTAGCTATCTCGCGAAAAACATCACACCATCTATCTCCCTTCAACCGATGATGAAAACAGTGCGCACCTTGCTTCGTATGTAAACAGAACAACGACGCGTTCCCGAGGTTGTTTTCCTATTCCTATCTCACTCCTTTACCAGCGCTAGTCTGAAAATCCCACCAGCTGTGCCGGCCAGTGAACTCCGTCACACGAAGGCCAACAGAGCTGATAGAAATAATACCATTCGATAACAGGATTATCCTCGAATACGGAGAAACAAGTCTGTGAGGATTCATTATGTTGTTTCAATATGGATTGCTTACGTTGGATCTACGACGGAAAATAACGAATTGATTCTTGTGAAAACGATTGGCCAAGAGTGGGCAGTAGCGTTCGGACAAAGGGTGAGAACTCGGTCCCTCTCTAGGAACGCAAACAAACAAGTGCTCCAGGGATCAGCACCGTTCAGATTGAGTAGAGAAGAACTTTTCGTGCTATTCTCGTCATGGAAACCTAAACAAAATGAAAAAAAAAACAAGAGTTATTTTTGTTCCAATCTTTGTTGCAGAGAACGAATAATAATTGATTTTTTATGTCGTCTATTGTGCAGCGGTCAATACTGATGTAAAAATTATTGTCAAAATTTGATTGATAAATTATATTATGAAAAAAGAGAGCGACCTGCGGTCCAAACGCAACTGCTCCGATCCGCGATCCATTGAAGATCGACATTCGAGGTCGATGCTGCTGCTTTTTCTGCAGGTGGCAACATGTGATAACATTTTTCAAGAACCACTGGACAACACGCGTCTATAACATCGATTACAGGTTGATCGGTTTCTAATCCACCTATAAATACAAATAATATTAGCTCCCGTTAGCGATTAAAAAATGTTAAGTTTATAGTAAAATACACAAGAATGAAGAATTCTTCAAAATACCTAAAGCTTTCAACAAAAGCTTCACTTCTCGGAGTATATGAACTGCCAAACGACGAGGATAGAGACGACAATTGCAGAGCATAACCAGGGCGAAACCTTCCACGAGATGAAATACGCTTGAGACTGGTTCAACTCGCTGTAATAGAAAAAAAATATTCATTTTCTTAACCCTTTTGGACACAGTTTTATTCTGGCTCGAACGTTTTTTATTTACGATTATTATTGAGCTAATGAAAAGAGTTTGAAATGTTAATAACTATGATTTACGAATATCTGAATTGCTTATAACGTGCACTCCCATCGGCTGAATGCATATCAACTGGCAGCAAAATGTTATCGATGTACATTTTTCAAGCGATCAATTGGTAGTGTATGTACTGCATTGGATATGGGTTGACAAAATTATGATATCTCGAGATTAAGCGAACGGATTGATTTGCAACAAAAACCAATGGAAAGGAACAAACATAAAATATGGACTTCTAAATTCAAACATTCTACTCAATCCGTTCCTTCAATTCTTTGGAAAAACTTAAAAAGTACGAAACGGTTATACTCGATTATATATTTGAATACTCGAGTATTCAAATGAATTTTGGAATATTCGTCAATTTTTTACAAAGTTTGGTTTATAGCCGTTATTTGTAGAATAATGAAAAACTTGTAACAGATTACTTTACCCTAATCTTTGTTCTCTCATGATTTTTTTTCGGATAACATCGGTATGCCAACGATAAGCACGAAAATTTTATCACTTTAGTTTGATGAGCAATCGGATAAAAAACTGTAATTTCATCCGTACCACTTAAACTTTATCGGTAGAGACAACAAATTTACATTAAAAATCTCATTGAAAGCAAAAACGGATGAAAAAATATATTATTTGAACACGATTTTATATACTTCCAAGATATTTCCGTATTTTCTTCCAAAAGAGTTAAAATCGTGCTGCGTGAGAACAAAAGACTTTTTGTTGTATGTTAAAAAAAATTGGACATGGTAGAGATTTTGTTTTCAGCATGAAAAATTGCACAAAAAAATCGCGTTTGCATTTTTTAACGTAAAACATCGTTTGTAACTACTGCCATTCATATTCTGCGGATTGGGCAACGTCAAAATTTTATATCGATAATTCAATGTACGAGCATCCCAACTTCCTTGAAAATAAATTTTACCAGGCGCCTCCATCAGGCCAAACTCAACCAAGACGATCTGAAGCGAGCAACCGACTCCATCATTTTCCAACTCTCTCAAAACTTTTCTATACCAGTTAAAGATTAACCTTGAATAAAGATACACGATCCTTCTTGACTCGCTCTGCCTAGAAAATTTTTCCTTTTAAAACTTGGCGTCAAAGCGCTGCCGTGTCTCTAGATACACGAAACTCAAACCCTCCCAGATGAGTCTCTACCGAATCAAACTCACCCCACTAATCAGTGTTTGAATTTGTTTAGTTTCCAATCGCAGCTTGTATATTTTGAGAATGAATTTTCAGATAGATTGTTCATTGGTTGACATTTCCTGATTTTTTCTTAGAGTTTATTCATTAGACTGGGCCAAAAAAAATCAACATTTTTTTTCTAAAAAATATATCGAGAATATTATTCAGAATGACGAAAAAAAAATTTAGTGAAAGTTAGAGCCCTTAATATTAATTTTAAGAGGTCTATTATTGCCGTTTTTTATTTTTATGCATGATTCGATGTTTTACGTCAAAACTGCTAGGAGATTGGAGTGAAAAGAATTTATTTCCACTTATTTTTATATAAAATTGAGTTCCCCACAAAAAAGGTCTGATTGAAAATTTTCTTCAGACGAGCCGTTTCCGAGTTATTAAGCTTAAATCGATATGTTTTTTCGATTTGACTGTTTTACTTTGGAATTTTCTAACTAACGAATCAATGAATATAAAAATGAAACCACGACGGATTCTTGAAGCAAATTTGATGCTCTACAAAAAAGGTCTCTTAGTATTTTTCCGTAAATTTACTTCTTCAGAAGTTATTCACGATTGAAATTGAAAAAAAATTGAAATCTTAAGTTTTTGGTTCTTTACTCAATTTTTTAAAAAATTGGTTCTTTACTCAATTTTTTAAAAAATTGAGTAAAGAACAAAAAACTTAAGATTTCAATTTTTTTTTCAATTACAATCGTGAATAACTCCTGAAGAAATAAGTTTAGGGAAAAATACTAAGAAGAGACCTTTTTTGTAGAGCATCAAATTGTCTTTAGGATCTGTCATGGTTTAATTTTTATATTCATTGATTTGTTAGTTAGAAAATTCCAAAGTAAAACAATCAAATCGAAAAAACATATCGATTTAAAACGCTTAATAACTCGGAAACGGCTCGTCTGAAGAAAATTTTCAATCAGACTTTTTTTGTGGGGAATTCAATTTTATATAAAAATAAGTCTAAATAAATTCTTTTCACTCCAATCTCCTAGCAGTTTTGACGTAAAACATCGAATCATGCATAAAAATAAAAAACGGCAATGATAGACCTCTTAAAATTAATATTAAGGGCTCTAACTTGCACTAAATTTTTTTTTCGTCAATCTGAATGATATTCTCGATATATTTTTTAGAAAAAAAATCTTGATTTTTTTTTTAGCCCAGTCTATTATTCATGATGGAGTGGTTGCGATGCCAATGCGCAATATTATAATGAACAACGAATAAAATGCTCATGCGAACCTGTGATGATTCGCTTTTCTTAACGCCAGGCTCAATGCGAGTGTGCGTTCTCGTATTATCGATCGACTGTTCCTTGGCTCTAGGACTGGGACTGATGAGAGCGTTTTTCCAACTGGTCAAAAGTTGTAGCAGCATTCTGAGGCCGTTGTCGATGAGTTGGGGAAAAGTGTCTTGAACATCGCGGGCGAGAAATTGGGTGAAGCCAAGAACTACGTCTTGTCGCCAGTCGGGAAAATCGAGGACCAACGTTTGCAAGCTCTGGTAAGCCAAACCGCGCAATTCCTCATCCATATGAACAGTGAGACGCGATAAAAGATCAACGAGTTCGGGGCCGGTCATTCCGTCGGGAATAAGCCGAGGAACGGCAGCGACGCATGTCCGAAACAAATCGATTCTTGGTTTACGATCGCCGGTAATCATTTCGTCAGGTTCTTTGTTCATGTTCTGTGTGCTGGTCATCATCAACGGGCGTCCGTAATGAACATCGAGAGCTCGTAAAATATCGACAAAGACGCGACGTACGTGAGGGAAATAGGAGGACATACCGATACTCCGTGCGGTATCTTCGGTTAGCATTTTATTCAGAAAAGTTTTCTTCACTCGTATTGTATTGCCGCTCGGTAAAACACCCATCGTCCTCGGCATAGGTGGTTCGCCCTCTTTTTGCTGGAGACTGTCAGCTACGACGAGAAACGCTCGTAACCCGATGCTCATCCGTTCTGGAGTTAGAATTATTTTGACTGGTACACGCCCAACGGATAGTAGATCGAAGACGATTTCTCTCATAGCGAAATCCAGCCTCTCCTGAGCTATGAATTGAATTATTTTGACGAATATATTGAGAGGCGTATCCCGCGGTACGACAGCTTTCGAGCCTTTTGGAAACAAGGAATTCACGATGCTCTGTAGACGACTTTGCGTGGCTGAATTACTCTCACATTTTATACGGATCATGTACACCCACAATAAACGATATAACGCCTCGAGAGCTACACGACACATTTTTGGATCACGATTTTTCAGGTGCGACAAACACATCGCCAAAAAATAATGCCAATTTTGGAGGAAAAATGTTTTTTGACTGACGCACAAGAGGCACGTTACTAACGGGAACAGTGCGAGCCGATGCTTCGATTTGGTACACATATCCAACGTTGTTGAGTACAGCATCTCCACAAAATTCTTCAAGCATGGCACGTTTACTTCGTTCTTGACGGCCTACAAAAAATAGAACTTGATTTATTTTTGCCACCAAAAAACACTCATTAAATAATTTGTTCCAATTACCGCTGCAACCGGTACAAGAATCTCAACGAAGAGACCTGCTAATGCGTGTTTTACGTCTTTATCCTTGACTTCGAGAAAATACTGAGCACACTCTTGCATAAACTGAAAAGAGGCCTCGAATTCCTCGATTGGTACCATCTTGAAACGGTTATAATAGTAACATTAATCACCATCTTCATCATCATCCAATAACGTTTGTTGAAAAAAAAAAAAAAAAATTGTGTACCTTTACGCGAAAAAATTTCATTCCCATCAGTAACGAAATGATACTCTGCGTCGTGTGTGGTCCAGGTTCTCTGGCTCGTAAATCTTTGAGCTCAACCATAAATCTCTTTCGAACAGCTAAAAATCGACATTGGGCAAGTACGCCAATCACTTCGGCGAAGAGATCAGCGATTATGTGAATGTTGCCAGCATTTGGCTCGTTTTGTATGCTACAAACGGTAAAGTATCTTTCAGTTTGATTATCTTAAAAGATAATATTTTTTAAATTCTTTCGACATTTTTCTCCGTACAAATCTCGCTCCAGTTGATATAATAAAGATTACAAAACTGAAATGATTTCTCCTATAAATTTGTTGACTGTTTCGAGAGGGAAAAAAAATAATCTTACTTAAAAGAATTATCGATCATTTTTTCATAGGTCACTATAAACCAATGAACTGCGTAGGATTTTTATCGAACGTAGTTCTTTATATTCATAAAAGGAAAATTTTATATAATTTTTCGCATAATCGAATTGATTCGATGGAACCCGAATGATTTGATCATTAAACCAGATAGTGCGATGTTCGGCATGGTGGAACAGCGATTTTTGTATGTTCTAGAATGCATAAGTCTTTTAAATATTTTTTCATACAGCACGCAGTTGACTCGTGACAAATAATCAAAGACACTTTGAAGATGGGGCCATCCAAGATATTTTCGAAATAATTATTGGCATTTTTACCCTTCTCTGTATTTGAAATGCTTGAATGCAATATTCTCGATATCCGTTACAAGGTCCTCGTGACCGGGGTGGAACGGAAGTTGTCTCAGAACCTCAATCAACATCAGGCAAAAAATGAATTCAACAGCGAGGTCTCGCCGTTCTTGAAGCAAATCACCCTCGCTTTTCTCCACAGTTTCCACACTTCCGGACACGATTGTATACATTATGCTGGAGGAAATGACATTTGTGGAAAACAATATTAATATTGAGATTGTTTGATATGCAACTTCTAAAATATTGGCTGTTGATTTAAGAAACGTTTTTTATTCAAGCCTCCTCTAACTGTGCAAGTGCATGCAACGAACCTTTTTCCTCTCTGGTCCTCTTTTCCAGGCGCAGGTTTTTTCTGATCCAATACTTGATCGACTAATTGTCGCTCATACCATCTAAACAATGCTCTCAGTATAGACGGTAAACAATGTTCAGCTACAGAGCCGAAAGCAGACAGCAATTGATCGAATTGAGCATCTTCCCCTCTCTGCAGCACTTTCGATAAAGGCTTTTCCTGTGTAAAAACATAAATTATTAATTAGAATTTAGATGAATTATCAATAAATTCATTTTTTAGAATAGTGTTGGGTTATTAATATTTCATTTTTTTCAGACCGAAAATCTTTTTCTAGAATATTTCGAAGGCTCTCTGAATGAAAAGTTGAATCTTTCTCCCGAAACATGAGCAGTACTCATACATATTTTTTCTAATGACTTCAAAAATTTTTAGCAAAGTGAAAACTAAAAGGTTTTTCTTCCAAAAAAAAATCGTATTGAAAAAAATAATCAGAGTTGTTTTTCACAGGAAGAAAAGACGCCTCCTCATTAGTCTTCACGAAACATTTTCATTGAATTAAGTATTGATAATATTTGCCTACTGTTATCTGAAATTCTAAGAAAAACAATTTCGAAGATTTAACAATAGCTGACGTTTCTCAAATTTTTGTTCAACTGTGCAGGCTTCCGAAATTCGGATCTAAAAAGTTCAAATGTATTAGCAGTCGTACTACGAGACTTTTCATCAGAACGATAGTTACACCGAAATTTCTATTTAATATTCATCCATTGAGATTTCAAGTAGACATTTTCTGTTTGAAATTTATTCTAGACACCGTGAGCTTATTTTTTTCATAATGATCGGAGTTTTTTCCACTATGTGCGTAATGAGGGGCAAATTTTTTGATAAGAACTTCTTGAACCCGTAAAATTTGTTCTCAACACAAGCTCAATTTGAGTCGATTCACTCTCAGCACCTTCAGAAAAAACCCCATATTGATGGAAAGCTTTGGCGCGATAGAAGTGAACATACGCTGTAAAGGGTGAAAGAACCGGCTCTCATTAACCTTGAAACCGATGGTTTCCATATAATAACGATGATCAAAACTTGAAACTATTCTGGTAATGCAATTTTTCATTTTTTTTCAAGTGCACCGTTCAACTGATAGCACAACCGCAGACGGGCTTAAGATTTTCTTAAAAATTATGATTCTCACGGGTTCGGCCATAACCGCGTCGATCTTCTTTTCAGCTTGTGATGTAAAATCAGCAAAGAGAGTCCGCATCACGAATTCACCGGGTCTCAAATCCATGTCTTCGATCTGTTGTGGTCTCACGGTTTCTTTTTGAGCGCCCCACGGTAAAACCACGGTCACGGCACTAACCCTGCTCGAACTCGTCTCTGTCAAGATCACGAACACTTTTGATCATTTCATTGATAAAGTAAAATACTAACTACTAAACAACACATACTTTTGTGCACGTATTTTTTGCCTTATCAATTTGCACAGTTAAGAATTATTTGGAATGCTTCCTTATCAACAAACTCAAAAGATTGTCCGCCATCATTTTGTAATCAAGTGAGAAGAGAAGCAAAGTAAAGAAAGCATTTCAAAGTGTGACAAAAACACTTTTACCAATTTTGATAATATTATCTCGGAAATTTGTCAGTGAAAAAAATTAATTTCTGGTTCTACTGGACTCATTCCAAAAAATAATCGAGAAATTATATCGTAATGCAACGGTATGAAAAATAAAAAATTTTGAACTCGGTGTTTCGAAACTTGTCAATGAATCTTACATTTGTCTCTACAGGAAAGCACATTGGAGCTCTCGTCAATAAAAAATTCAAGTTCCTCAATTCGTCATATTTCGTGTCGTGAGAAATGAAATTTATGAAGAAAAAATTCACCATATCCGGAAACGGAAGTGCTAGCCGTATAAATGCTCGCAGCGTCGCTGCATTCAGCTTGTGTTGTTGAGTGCAAGGTCAACGAATCCTGGCATGTTGCGGTCGTATATTGCGAAGAGTTGTCAGTTCCACTTTCTTGAGTGCCTTCAGGATGAGGAATTCGGGAGTCGTTCGTTGTTTCTGTAAATTGCGTACAAACGAATTCTTAAAGTTAATTTTACGTTTGGAGTTGTATCATCGACGTAAACAATTTTCACTCCGAAAGATCTTCATTCCGACTTTATCAAACCGATGCAAATGTTGGATTTCATTATGCACGTTGTCAGAAACGGATACGATCGGACACTATTCACGGAAGATCTATTTCGTTGGTTAATTTCACAATGCCTTGAGAATTACCGGGGGAAGCCCCGTGCTGTAACGTAACAGATAACCCACACCGGATCTTTAACTCAATTATATCCTGCTTTTTACGAGCTTACTTTGCATGCGTGTTGGTGACCGAAGAAAATGAAGTAAAAATAAAACAGATTCGCGCTTGGCCACGTGCTACGTGACATTGACGCTTGAAACCTACCGGCGTGAGCTTCCCCGCTGCTTCCTGGTTGAGTATCTCCTTCTGAAACAAATTTACCCAGACTTCATTGATTTCATTTCAATTTTAATCATTCAGAATATCATACATTTTTTTACACACGTATTCTCTTGGGTGTTTTCGTCATTCCTCTTGGCATATTTTTGAAAAACATTGCATATTTTGGAGCTAGGAATGGAAATTTAAGAGACTCTAAAACAAACTCGGCACGAGCAACAATTCCGATCGGATTGAAGCAATTCGTACAAAAAATCATTTTACAATACTGCTCGTATCGTTATCCTTTTCATAAATTAGGCCTGACATTCCTTGAGAAAAGCTTGAGTTCAATCAAAGTTAAACGAAACTAGTTTGTACAATTATGCAAAATCTATAAAAAAGTGAAAGACAATTTGAATGCAAAATCAATTTTGCTTTACCCGTCTGTGATTAAGCGAGCTGTAGATAACTAGTTCTGCTACATTTTGTTATTAATTTTTTGTACCTGAAGTAGTATTGCAATTTCTTCATGCTGTAGTCAAATATTTATTAAATGGGAATATTACTCACGTCAGTTTATCTGTGTAATATTCTTAAAATGCTTAGCAAACAATAAAAAAATAAATTTCTTGATGCCATATTTTCAAGATGAGTACGCCACAAAATGATAATCACGCATCAATATCCTCAGAACAGTTGATGGTTTTGAATGAAATTTTATTAGTCGCTGCATACCTTCGGTCATGGTGTCTATGTTGACCTCTGTGTCAGGCAACATACTGTATGATCGATGTCAATCCATTTCTACAATATAAACAAAGAAGTTATTAAAATTTGACGACATTGATCATTTACCCAACTTTATAATTTTAAATGTGAAATCTTTTGCATGCCAAAAAACGAAGCTTTCTTTGCCAAACTCAATAATCATTCTGAATATTTTTTTCAGAATATTTGAAAATTTGCCTTTTTTGCTTCTACAAGACTTGGTCGACATGACGCTTCGCTTCAAACTGGAATCATGCTTTTTTAAATTACAGAATTTATTTTCACAAAATTTACATCATTGGCGTGTTATGAAATATCTTCTCTGTAACAGGGCAACAAAAAATTGATGCAAAACTTAACAGTAGTAGTCAACCATCTTTCTGAAAAATTTTTTTGTTGAAAATTTTACAGTTGTATACATGATTTCAAAGCAATTCAAAATGTTATATCAAGTACTAACAACGTTTCAACTATTTTTGCCAATAGATTGGTACAAAATTCTTGATTGAACCTATGACTTTATTGAGTTTAATCGTTGTGTGTCTAAAGTAAGGTTATAAGTAAGTAAAAATAAATATTTGGTAATCAATGAAATGTAATTTTTCAATGAATTTTGACCTCTTTTCTATAACATTGCCATCTTTCATACTGCAATAAAAAATTATTCAACAAAAACAAACTGATTCGTTATATTCTAACAATCCAAGCTCGGAGAAGATCGAATTGTTCTAAATTTCAGATGTTTTTATTTGGAACATGAATTTAGATATAAAAAACAACTAGCAAAATTGAGAAAACCCAATGATAAAACTCATAGCAGAAACTCATGTATACATGAAAAAACTTTACCTATGCGAAGACAATTAAGGTGGAGTATCTAGGTTCAATGTCAGAAACAGGGAATATTATTATATTATAATATGAGACATGTAAAATAATATAAATATACCGTACATTCTTAGAAATGAATGACATATAGACAGATATATATATATAATACACAAATGGAACACAAAGTAATCTTCAATAAAGTGTTGATCAATCGACTTATTTATTTTTTAGTACCAAAACTTTGGGGGAAATTGGAATACGTAAATAATACACGATGAGACAAAAATATTAAGGCATAATAGAACAAAAACTCGAAATAAATTGTTCAAAATCATAACCTGTAATGTCAAAGTGACGATGTTTGACGACAAGGTGAATTATCCCGTCGAAACGTCATAAAAACAAATCGTCATGTTACCGACGTATTTGAACAAACGTCTTCTCGACTCCGAAACAGACTTTCAGAGCTTGATTGTTTATAACGTTTATCTGATTTATTTAATCGAATAATCTATCTGACGTTTGTAACAATTTTATGATGCGCGAAAAAATCTTGCGGCGCCCGTACAACTATATATATATGCGATACCCGATTCGTGATTCCTGCGTGAGAGAGAGAGAAAGCAAAGGCAGAATGATTTCTTCGCGCGATATGCATGATTCCCTTCGTTCCGCAGATCGGTACTGTCGGTACAGTAGGCATTCGGTGAAACCGCAGTTGGTATAGCTCTGTATCCGTGTATACATAAAATAACTGGTGAAAGTGCAATAAGTGGTTTGCTGCAAAATATTTATTCGAACGAAGTTAAAAAGATGGCAAACGTTTTAAATCATAAAAACTCATGATGAAATAGACAAGATCGTTCAATAAAAAAAAAACGTTCAATTATGTTTCTAAGTTAATTTCTCCCACATGAAACAATTACATAATTTTATATTTATTCGATTTCTGTTTCGAATGACTTTCTCGAGTTTCTACGACCGTGCCCCATCACTTTCGCTTCACTCCGCCTATAGATTTATTGATATATATACGATTTATTGCGTCAGAAAACTCTACGGGTAAAGAAAACTTTCGTCGATATAATGGGGTATTTTACACCATGTAGAAATGGCATAAAGATACAATGTAAATTTTATAACTTCATTTTTAAAATCGTCTTTTTTAATCTGCTTTTCAAATGTCAAAACACCAACCGCTGTATTCTGGATTCCACCGTGACGTCACTCTGATAGTAAACAATCTAAATTTTTATCGTGCGCTCTGTTATTTTGAAATTTTAAAAGCTATCATCACGTTGTCACGTTTGTGGACTTTTATCATTTATTTAAATCACATCAATATTAAAATCGCATCATGGAAGACGATTTTGTGAAAGCAGAAAGTACAAATCTACCAATGATAAATACGTTGATGCGCGATGAATGCACCAATTATATACATTATAACGATTATAACTCATTATTTTCACAATACTTGTTGCTTGGTCTTTCGCAACAGAGTAAAGTTACAAAACGAAACAGCATGGTAGCTAGCGTTTACGCGCGAAAATTCAAAATCATAAAATAAATAAAAAATATTTTTTTGCTTCTTCATAGAGAAAGCTATGTGACGATGAAAATTTTTTTTTTCCAGTTTCCAATGTCAATGTGCTCAAAATGTCCCAAAACATCGAAAAATCATATCTAGAAAAAATGTCCGGATGTGTGTGTGTGCGTGTGTCTTATGGCACTGCAAAATTAAAACGCTTATAACTCGAAAACGATTTGAGATACAGGGCTACCGTTTTGCATAGATGTCAATCTGAACAAGCTCTTCATTCTCTGATAATTTTGTCGGGATTTGAAAAAATATACGAATCCTACGTTTTGAAATTTAAAAAAAAGGCTGTCGACGCTCTAACTTCCGGAAATTTTACGATTTATTACTAATTTTTTTTTTATAAATAGATTATCGTAATAGGAAGATTGGTATTGAATTTGGAAAATATCGGTTGAGCGGTTTAAATTTTATGATTTTTGGAATTTTACGAAAATATGAGTTTTTTGAAAAATCTGCTTCAATTTTTGGAAATTAATTTGGAAAAGTTAAAAGTCGATAAATAAGTTAAAATTTTATTTAAAAAAAAATTAAAAGTAACAAATTGCTTTTTCAAGCTTTTAGAACAATGCTTAAAGCTTCCTCTATGAGGAAGCCGAAATGAAAAATATAGTATCTCATGGAGTAAGCTTTGAGCATCGTGCATCTTGACCATCTTGAGGAAGCAATTTGCAAATTTCAATTTCCAGCATTTTTTTTATTACGTTTTTCAAAGCAGTGTCCATCTGTAAATAAGGCATGCACGATGTAAGAGCTTACAGTGTTTGACTTTGCTGTACCGTGTTTCGCCATTACTACATCGTCCACATTCAGTGCTTACAAACTTTGAAAAATGTAATATTTGTTGAGCTATTGGAAAAAAAAATCACAAAACCGACTATATAATCGCCTATATCTCTAAAGAAAGTGACTTTTACAGGATCCGCCAAAGAATTTATTTTTTACCATACTGGTTTCTCGACAATAATGCCATCTAAAATAGATTTTAATCATTAGTATCTACGAAATTATTCAATTGAGAAATTTTTTTCAATGGACTTTATTGTAAACCATCCACTCTCCTATGAGAAACTGCTTAGAAAATATTACACAGTAAAGAATTCACAATATAGAGTTATAATTAAATAGGGTAATAGAAATAGTCAACAAAAAAAATTCCTATGTTAATTATTTGAAAACTTCAACAGCAAAACGTGTCCTCTAAACATTTTTTCAAAGCGTCCCTTTTCGCACAGTTTCGTTTTCGAGTGTGAGCTGAAGATTGTTGGGGGACCATCGTGAAAAAAAAAAAAAATATCGTCCTAAAATAACATAAATTTTGGTAACATTCGACCCATGAAATACGTAGTCCATCCTAAAACTTATCTTTTTATGATGCCACCTGTTTTTTTTTTTGGTAGTCTTCATCGATACCAAATTATCGAGCATCTGTTTTCCTTTATAATCTTAATTTATTTCGATTCGTTTATACGTCTTCTTCAATTTTCACTTTTTTCAAGATAAAATTGCACAAACATTTATGATCGCAAGACAATAGAGACATTGCGCCTGTTGACCGTCGGTATTGTAAGCATTTCGGACTTCTTTTATCAACTGCAGATACTGTTGTCTTTAGCTGTCGACCGAGGTCGCTGTAGCCCTCAAACAAAGCGAAAAATAACCTGATAAAACTGAAGCGGGAAAAAGTGGTTTGAGCAAACCCTAACTCTTTGAATTTCAGTTTACATTCGTTTAAGGATGTATATAAGGTCAATTCCGCAGTACATCTATTTATTTTTTAAAGTTATGTCTTATGTTAAAATGTCAACGGCAAATCATTTCTGTTTGCATTTTATAAGTTTTCATAAAAAAACTATGTCATTTTGAATCATAAATAATTTACGATTTTTAATAAAATTAATATCCAATTTGATAACTGTGGTCAAGCACAAGCGAGCCGATCAAATTACATGTTCAATATAGCGGACGTACTAACTACAGAACGCCGCTGAAACGTCAAAAGTTAACCCCAAATATCTCCACAACGAAATCGGAAACAGTGGGTTTTTTTTTGCGTGAAAAAATCGACAAAACTTTGAAGTTTCTAAAAATTTTTTTTTGGCCGTGCGTTGACAACGGTTCATATACTTTTTTATCATTTTAGTTCGATTTTGTCAACTTCCGGTACAAATGACACGGATTTAAATGCGGCTTTAATTCTTAAATATTTCTTTTTAACCACCGGCTAAGTACCTTTTTCTTTTTTTCAATCGATGCAGCCCGATCAACTCTATTAAATATTTCAAATTCATGAAAAATTTGACACGTCGATATTTTTTACATACATCCTTAAGATAAAATGAATCCGGATAAATGTGAATGTGAGAAATGCCGAGACACCCTCGATCACACATTCGTACTGTACTGTCCACCACAGCAGTACAGTTTTTCATCAGTATACAATATCAAGGCGATCAAATTGAGTTATTTTCCTCATATCTACTTTCATAAACAGAATATATTTAAACATGTAATGGAGTGCGTTTCGTCATGGACGAATTTCTCTCGAGCAAATCCAGAAGGGCCAAACGCTAGCGTATTTATCGATTATTAATTTTATTTTGAATTATTTTTATTATTGTAATGAATGGTTATGACGAGAACGTAAGTAAATTTTATGGAAAGTGTGAAAAATGTAATTGCGGATTTTGTTAGTCAATGAGAAGAATTCGTGTCAATGGGGCAGCATAGGCACGAAATGGTCACATAGTGACCCTCAAAAATAAAAATTAAACAAATGAAAAACAAAGAATAAAATGTTTTCTGGTAGCTACAACTTTTACAAAGATCCTTTCGTATACTGCGAAATTGTTTTATTGATGTGCTCATGCTTATCTTGAAATTATAATTCGTTCAGGTATTTGTCCTTAATTGTCGATAGATTTGCTTGGCCATACTTTCGGATGTTTTAAATCTAATTAAATAATTCCCTGTTTACTGTTAGAAACAGTTTTCTTCCGGCCCCGGTGAGGCAAGTACCGATTTTTCGTTTAGAAGACTAGCTTAACATTATTTTCAGTAGCAATTTTTAATTAATGTTTCCAACTTCTTTCCTGATTATAAACAATCAATGTTGAAAAATTTGTCGATTTTAAAGGTTATGAAATTTTTATACCTCTGTGAACTTTTTTAAGGAAATTGAGGCATTAGAAAGAAAATGATGTCATCGCTTTTAAACCGATTGCATCTTATAAAGCGAAGTGTAAAAAAAAATCAGTTAAATTTTCAGACAGTTTAGGAGCGTTGTTGCTGAGGAAAATCAATAACAATTTGGGCTAAATAACGAGTAGGGTTCGATATGTCAAATAATCAAATTGTAGAACGGTCGATATTTATATATTTTAAAATTTTTTTATAATAAAATTAAAAAATTTTTTTTCTAATCGACTATTTAGCAGATTACGTGTTTAACTGAATATTCCTTCTTTAAGGAAGTTGAGGCTGTACAGTCATTTTTTTTACCCAAAAGTTATGACCTGTACCTTTCAAAAGTTAGGCCAGTTTACAATTTGGCAATGTTGCATACACTTTAAAGAAAAGTTGGGGGAAAAAAGACGAAAAACTGGTGAAAACTCAGTCGAAAACACGAACAGTGACGATCCTAGCCTCAAAAAACTGCACGGGAAACAGATTATTAATAATATAATCTCAGCAAATCTCCTAATAAATCTGAAAAAAATGACATTATTCAGCAAGCCTTGCTCATGTTGCCCAAAAAATTTCATATTTTTAGCATCATTTTTAACGGAGATATCACTGAATGTGTCTTGACTTCCATAAGATTACATGTTATTTGGTCCGAATTGTTATTGATTTTTCTCAGCAACAACGCTCCTAAACTGTCTGAAAATTAAACTGATTTTTTTTTACACTTCACTTTATAAGATGCAATCGGTTTAAAAGCGATGACATCATTTTCATTCTAATGCCTCAACTTCCTTAAATTCGTATTCACTCGAAAATATATATTTCGGTAGTTTTCATTTCGAATACAATTTTGACAGACCATACGCATGTCAAAAGTTCATATTTTCGAATTCAAAATGGAGAGTAGTCGTTTTACAGACAGACCAGAATATAGAGTAGCATAAAATCGAAAGTGAATTCTTCGAGCCCATAAAACTTAGATATGCGGAATAGCGATGGCTCGAAAAGACAAAAGTCAAAATGGCGATGTTTGAAATTGGAGATCACCGGTCTGAGTAATATTTGGTCTGTCGTTATTATATTTTCGAAATTGTGAACATTCACAGTATTGCTGATTGTAGTAATTTATGAATGGAAAGAGTGATAATCGAATTTTCGGAAAATCGATGTTTTAGTCGTCATTCTATGAGCCATTGTTGTTGTATTCTTTTTTCGACGTAAACGTGCTTCGAACCCTGAACTTTTAACCTTTTTTATTTTCGACATTTAAACCTTCAGTCGAATTGATCTGTCTCCATATTATCATTCGAAGTTTATAAACTCGAGATTTTTGCTCTTCGAAATATTAGTAATTCTGACATTTTATCCCCACTCCAAATAACATGTAATCTTATGGAAGTCAAGACACATTCAGTGATATCTCCGTTAAAAATGATGCTAAAAATATGAAATTTTTTTGGCAACATGAGCAAGGCTTGCTGAATAATGTCATTTTTTTCAGATTTATTAGGAGATTTGCTAAGATTATATTAATAATAATCTGTTTCCCGTGCAGTTTTTTAAGGCTAGGATCGTCACCGTCCGTGTTTTAGACTGAGCTTCCACCAGTTTTTCGTCTTTTTTTTCTCGATTCTTTTTTAAGGTGTACGCAACGTTGCCAAACTGTAAACTGGCCTAGCTTTTGAAAGGTACAGGTCATAACTTTTGGGTAAAAAAAATGACTGCCTCAACTTTCTTAACATTCCAAAATACAACGAAAATTCTTTTTTTACGATAAAGCCCAGAATTTATGAATTTGCAGCGGTGTAGAAAAAAACTTTGTTATAATTCTTTCCTTCATAGTCCAAAAAATAAGTGTTCGTAAAATAAATTTTTATGATCTCGAGAAAAATAAATACGTGATAAATAACGTGGACCATTTCATTGTTTCCGGTGGTGGGAATGGTTTATTGGAATTTCTTGTTTCTTTTTTGTTTGTTTTTCTTTTTACAATGTATATTTTCGTATTTTCATTCTATTAAAATAATCGATGCTTAACGTAACGTCGAAATGGCCAGTGAGTAATAAACAGAGTGGCACAGAATTCGTCCGAAAATAACGTAATGACAAGCAGTCGTAGCTATAAAACTTTCTGTTTGAGCATTGTGAGTTTTTTAATCATTCAGCTTTTTATAAATTATGTAGGGTCTGGAGGTATTTTTTGAGCACTCGACTCATGATAATGAGACGTTGTCGAAGTGATTTTTTTATTACTCGATATTTTGATGCAAATAATTTAATCTTATAAATAAATGACACCCAATAAATTGTAGAAAGCAAATCCTCACACCGAACACTCGCACACAAAAGTCAATAAATAATCAAACGCAGATTCGAAATATGATTTCATATATAGCAATCATAAATTAAAGTTATAATGTTATTATTTATCTCAGAGATATTAAATGAATGATTTCTACGCTCGTTAAATATTCACACCTAAATATATTATAAATTTAGTTTAAAAATATACTAAATATATCGTAAAATTAGTATTATAAAAATCATTCGTACAGAATCGTTGAATCTGAATACCAAATCTTACGAATCTTTTACATTATATTATATGAAAATTTAAAAGTATTTTATTTTTTAGCTATTATTACAATTATTATTGTATGATAATCGATAGTCTTATAGACTAGACGTGGTTTTCCTATGAACTGAGATCAATACCCTACTGGATCCATTCATTTTTGCTTTTTAAAATTTTTACTTTTAGTTACACATTTTTCTGATCATTTGGTTTGCAATCTGAGAGATTTTTCGGGTCGTGTTCATAGGTTTTTGACTAGACTTCACTCTCGTTACGTGTGTATTGTCTCACATACACACACACACGCATATAAGTACTTATGTATTTACGTATTTTACATATACATTCGTAATTTTTTTTCGTAGGGTATGAAATTTTATGCAGAAAGGCTCTGAAATGTGTATCTGAACATATTTATGTTATTTATACTTTTTGTTTTTCCCAGAATAGAAGCAAAGTGGCGTAAACGAAAGCCATATAACGAAATTTCGTTCTTCAAGTTTCGTGCCTAGCTGAAATGAATATTTGAATTCGCATGAAATTTTTATCGTGTACTTCGGTTTTTCGTGACTAGAAAACGACTAGGAAGTGGACTAGAAACAAAATTAATTTTCATTAATTCGGAGGACTAGATTTTTTAGATTATAGATCAAGATTTAGAGATACATGAAAAATAGGCACAGCCACAAATAAATATTTTCCTTAATACGTAGTTGAATACCAAACGATAGATAAGATATAAACTCATTGAATGAAATTCGATTCACGAGTCTTTTACGTAGCTGCCATCAGGACTTCCAACAACCGTTGAATAGAAAAATTCAATTGTCGAAATATTACTTGTGAATTGTCCGATTATTAACCAATAAACTGTGTATGCACTTTGAGTGAAATTTGGATTTTTATCTAATAATAGTTTGCAAAATGAATAAAATTTCCATATTTTTAGTGATTCCATGCAATAATTTATGTTATAATAAGAATTTTTGAAAATAGTTCGATCAATGGATAACTCAATTTTCACAAGTGATATATTTTTTTTGGAATATCCAGTATTTATACTGTTAAATCATTCGTATATTTAATACTGGCAAAGTCCCTAATTTATTTTTTAGTAAATTACTGCTGATGCGGTATAATAATTGATTAAATAAATCGTTTACTTTATATGTTCTTAATTATTATTGGTATTATTATTATTACTATTATTTATAATTTAGGTTTGACGCATCTTTCGTAATGGACCTTTGAAAATTAAAATTATGGCATCGTATCCACGGTTCGAGTTGTTCAAATGAATTATAAATAAATGTTTAACAATGTGAGTAAGCTAAATAAAGAAAGCAGGATTTTTCAAATACCACAGAGAGAAAAAATGTGTATAGTGAGAAAAGAACCCTTGAATTTCTTTGAAAAATATAATTGCATGATAAATCGGCCTGCATATTCGTGTACTCGAACATCCGTTAAATTTAATATTTTTTCTGTTTCTCCATCTTTGGTGCGCTTTCTTATTTTTATTTTATACTTTTCTGTTTTTTATTACCTTTTCCTTGATACGTAATGATGACTAGATCGAGAAAGACTAGATTCACGAAAATGTTCTGTTTATGACTAGAGGTTCACAGTAACTTTTCTTTTTTTCAATACATTTGGATTTTTAAAATCTATCTGTTAGTGTTAAATTTTTCTTTGATTGATTCTGACTAGAACGTCTATTTGTATTTATACTTTTTTATTTAATACTGGAATGTTTCAGCATGGACTAGATTTGAATCGTGCTCAAAAAAAACTATAATTTCGCTTTGACTAGAATAAACATTTAAAAATATTTTTTCAACGACTTATTATCACAAGTTTCCTTCATCTTTGAAATAATTCCCGATATTTCGGTGACTAGTTTTTTTCCTTTATTGACTAGATGGTTGAGTTGATGTTAGTTGGCGACTGGATTCGGTAATTTAGCAATTACCAGTATTCGTAGAAAGTTTTCAATCATCGTCGCATGTTAATTCGGAATTGAGGTTTTTTGACTCGGTGTTATTTTTCGTCAATATTCGAACTACGAATACTGTTCAATACTTTTTTTTCGTTGCGCAGAATGCGCTGTTTTTGATCACAGAGGTTAAAAAATAAATAATTTCACGTGCCCCACTGTTTGACTTATTAAATTAATCTCACTGGAAGTTAATTACATTACATAAATTAAATGATAATCACGAGCGTGATTTGTTGGACGCCTCAGAATTCGGAGTGTGCTATCGATAGGACCTCAATACTGAAGATATGTCATTTTTGTGCGATTTTCAAAAACTATGGAATTATTCGATGATGAATTTCTTGGTTAATTCCAAAATACGTACATCAGAATTCCCGATTCGCTGAGTTTTTTTTCTCTTCGAAATGTCAGGATCTTACGAATTTCGATGGTGACGAGTCGATCGCTGGTTTTTCCAGAGTTCTTGATGGTCCAGATTATCTCGTTTTTTTGCCTCACGGGAATAGGAAAGTTTTTTCTTCTACTAATCCGGTTTGATTAGTGCTCATTTTGAAAGAAATTTCACAATTCTAGCGGTGTCGAATGATTTTAAAAAGTTTCAGTGTTGCTCTCGTTTGATACAATTTTGAGGAAGGCTGTTGTTTTATCGTCGGTCCCATCGGGCGAATCTCCCAACCCAGAGTTATCATTTGTACATTACGTGCTCCTCGTATCTCATCGACGTGTTTTCCCTCCTCGTGTCGACGGATCTCCACATCTATCGAAATTTTTTACTTCATTATCAAACGAATATTCAACAGGCTCGCGAGATGGTCAATAAACTTTCGTATAGAACATAGAAAAAAGGAAATTTGACTGATAAATTTTGAACCGACAAATATATTTATCAAGTAAATAAAAATACCAAGTCACAACGTCATCAAAATTTAATTAAGTAAATTCAACAACAAGGGGCGAGTAATTCAATTTCTTTCCCACTAGCACACTTGAAATCACGAACCTTTTTCATTGCTCTCGCGACGTTCATCGTTCAATTACGTTCAAGATTATTTACAATCTCAAAAAAAATTTTGAGATTGGACTATTTTTGTAAATTATTTGACTATTATTTTTATCAAATACCGAATCCGCCAAGTTTTCTGTCGAAAATGGATATTTGTTATATAATTGAGTGCGAAAAGTAGCTCGACACACGTTGAGATTTTGGAGTAGACTTTTGGAGTACTCACATTGTTAGCCGTGGAGAAGAAATTCCGTGGGACGATCATCGTAAGTGGAGGTCCACGTGAGTCGGATCTTTGATGTTGTTTTCGACGTAGTAGACGTTATTTATGATTGTTCACTCATCGATGTCCAAATCATGGCGCTCGCACAGGATGTGCTTAGCTCCAAAAGAGGAAAAAAACGTTTGAAAAGTGAAACGAATGAAAAATAAAAAATGTACGAGCTCGATCGCCCTCGGTGCAGGACGAGAGGAGCGCACGCGCGTCCACCTCGTCGCCGACTAACTTAACTCTCTTTGAGTCACGACTACCTATACACTCATCATCCCCCTGCACCCCAACCGCCGCTTCCTCTTCGCAGATCCCTTCGTCCTTGTCCGTCCCCCCACTTCGTACATTTTCCCCCTCCTATTGTTAGACGTGGGCCGCAACAATTGCGTGTGCGTGCGCACTCATTCTCTCGTTTCTGTTCGCTCATTGGCCATCTTATAGTCCACATAGAATCTTCCCAGTTCTATAAATTCCGGATTTTTTAGTCTCTGGTGTTGCCGCACATTGCACAAAACCTATTCACCGAGAGAGAGAGAACTGAAAAGAATATATTGGAAAGAATTTTTCATGATTTTGGCACCGATCGTCAAAGTACATTGATTTTTCCCTTTATTGACCTCTTGGGTATTAATGAAAAATGAAGATCAACGAATCGCTTCGTTGTTCTTCTCATTTATCAAGCCCACCTATCGATTACTACTCAAAACTATGAATATCGGTTGAATGGAATGATGATATAAGGAGATTCAACGCCAATAGGTCAAATGTAACCTCGTTGTTAAATTAACTTTCGAAAAACTATGTAAATAGCAATAACAAACAACAATTGGTAGGAGAGATGATTAAGGAGGGTGGCTACATTCGTCAAAATGATAAAAAATTGATCAAATTTGGTGATAATGTTCTTCTTCAACATCAAGTGCAAAGAAACAATTTTTTCAAAATTTTCTTCTGCTTAGTTATCGAGTAATTACGTATTAAAGCAGATTTCTTATGCCCGGAATGTATGTATGGAAACGCTATACTTATACACGTGAACTTTAGTGATCAATTACTCGATAACTGTACAGAAGAAAAATCTTTAAAAAATTGTATTGTCAAATTTGGCACTAAAGAATATGTTCACCAAATTTTATTAAATTCTTATCATTTTGAAATTTTCAATGTATTTAACATGGTTTAGCATGGCAACATTGTATGGTCGCTAGCCACAATTTTATATTTTTTCGTCGACAATTTTATAAAAAGTTCTTTTCCTTCATTAATTCCTCTCATTAATTTCAAGTAAAAGGAATTGATTTTTTTTTCAATTTTGGACACATTTATAAAAAAATTGAAAACTCAAAACATGTGACCAACGTCAATGCCTGAGCCCCTTTTTCGTTCCAAATGTGTGTGACTGTCAGAAAATTAATTATATCGTGGTAGCAACTCGAGACAAGTGCATTTAAAGCGTTATGCGATCTGACATTCCCTGGGTCTGGTCTCCTCCCTTTATTCATTCCTTTATTTTTTCCTAATAAATCAAAGGGATTGTGTCATGGAGTAGTTTCAAATGCTACGTTTACTAAACATTGATATTCAATCCACATAGTTAAACGACATTGAACGAATGGAGAGAAAAATGTATTGAAATCCATTTAAAAAATTTCCTGCTGCTGGTAGGAATGAAAATAACAATTTTTATGAAAATTCTCTTGACAATAGTATCGTTCTAAGTTGTAATTTGAATTCAGTATTAATTCAATAACGCTATGATTTTGTAGAATGATTTGAGGCATACGAAGTGCTGCACGAGATTGTGAAAATCGTATATGTTTTTATCGCATGTCAAAATACGTTTTATTTTATTACAATATGCGGGTTGTAACAATTACGAAGCATTCACGGTCATACGCAAAACGTCCAAGGTTCGTGCACAATGTCACGTCCTCGTTTAACACGAGATCGGTCGCCAAGTTGACACATGTAGGATAACGCGACATATTTTATGACGAATTGAAGCTCTTTTGTGATTTAGGTAATCAGAGCTTTCGTCTATGGTATGATTTCCAAAACAAAGTATATCGGTGTTCGTCAACCCGGAAAAAGGATCATTTTCGTATATGGAAAATGTGCTATTTATAAAAATTTTTCATGGGACAATTAATTGTAGATATTCCTTTATACGATGCTTATTGGTTCCTGCCATGGAACGAAGGACGACTCGTTGCAAGATAATTCACTCTCCCGAATCATACGGGTATACATGCGCAATCCCATCGTGTTCGTAGACACGTTTTTTCTCCAACCTTGGATTACAATTTCCATACTTCGTACATGGATAGGACTTCGGGAACGAGCTGATTTTTTTTACTTTTATTATCTTCGTTCTCACAACGCTTTCTTAGTTTAATGCATTTGTTTGTAGTTCCAAATCTTTATATACGCTTTTGATAAACAAATTTCGAATCTCGCAACGTTTTGTTCACCGAAGTGTGTACTGCACTGTGGCTAGTCAAATGAGTTCTTAATTTTCTTAAAATACTTTCTTAACATGCTTTCCTAGCTTAGAAAAACAATGATAACGAAAGATTTATAAATATTTATAGCAACTGATAGATTTTAATACCAATTCTTTATTTTGGGAATATTCAATGAATAACCTCCACTTTTTAACCGATTTCAATGACCCACGCGTGTCTTATTTTTTATCTCAAAAGTAATCCTTAATTAATCTATCACGTAGATTTCCTATAAATTCTTCTATTTAGAAATAATGACGATTTGTTTATTATGAAAAAGTTTTTTTCACAAAATCAACAATCATGGTTGCAACAGTATAAAAATGAAGGCAAATGCGTGAATAATATTTTGAGAAACAAAATGAGACGTGGTAGATTCCGATCGATTGAAAATTGTGGTGAGTTTTTTTTTAAATCTCAACTAGAAATGTACTACCGTGTGAATCAGTATTTATAAAGTGTCCGTTTCGCTAATCGATTGTTTTACAAATTTTTTACGATGATATAACGTACAATTTTCTACAGTCGTTCTCGTAGAGTGAAATTCGGCGTTGACATTTATTCCCAAATTCCCTATGGCTTCAAATACTGCTATACTCGATCGTCCAAATAGTAATCGATTTTTGATCAAAGAATCGAAGGGTGGGGATCAAATGTTGGAATGACTAAAATTTCGAACAGCTAAAATTTCGAGTTTATAAACTTCGAATGATAATATTGGAGAGAGATAGATTCGACTAGAGCTTTGAATGCCGAAAATAAATAAAGCAGAAACTGCAAGGTTCGAAGCACGTTTACATCGAAAATAGAATGTAACAATCGCCCCCATAGGACGATGACTAAAATATCGATTTTTCGAAAATTCGACTATCACTCTTTCGATTCATAAATTACTACGGTCAACGATACTGTGAAAATATAATAACGAAAGACCAAATATAACTGAGGTTGAAATACTGAAACACCAAAAAGTCGAACAGTCAAAATAGCGAAACATTAGAAAGTCGATCAATCAAAATAAAGAAATGCAGTGGAGCTCCAAATACACGCATCTGACTCACTCACTTACTCAGGGTGGGGATAAAATGTTGGAATGACTAAAATTTCGAACAGCTAAAATCTCGAGTTTATAAACTTTAAATGATAATATGGAGACAGATAGATTCGACTAGAGCTGTGAATGCCGAAAATAAATAAAGCAGAAACTGCAAGGTTCGAAGCACGTTTACATCGAAAATAGAATGTAACAATCGCCCATATGACGATGACTAAAATATCGATTTTACGAAAATTCGACTATAACTCTTTCGATTCATAAATTACTACGGTCAGCGATACTGTGAAAATTCACAATTTTGAAAATATAATAACGAAAGACCAAATATTACTGAGGTTGAAATACTGAAACACCAAAAAGTCGAACAGTCAAAATTAGAAAGTCGATCAATCAAAATAAAGAAATGCAGTGGAGCTCCAAATACACGCACTCACTTACTCAGACCGGTAATCTCCAATTTTAAACATCGCCATTTTGACTTTCGCCTTTTCGAGCTATCGCTATTCTACATATCCAAGTTTTATAGGCTCGAAAAATTTACTTTCGATTTTTTGCTACTCCATATTCTGGTCTGTCTGTAAAACAATTACTCCCCATTTTGAATTCGAAAATATGAACTTTTGACATTCGGATGGTCTGTTAAAATTGCATTCGAAATGAAAACTATTGAAATATATATTTTCGGGTAAACACGAATTCAAAGATGGAATTTTTGATTAAACACGCAATAATCTGCTGAATAGTCGATCGGGAATAAGAATTTCGAATTACTTATTTCTCTCCAAACTGATATCACAACTTTTAAAATTTCGAAATATCGACCGTTCTACAATTCGACATATTGAACCCCACCCGAATCGAAAACTCAAATAATTTCATTTAGACTATTTCGAAGTGAAATTTGATTGTTTTTAAAATGATTAATTCATTGCCAATAATTCCTTTGTTCGATAATGTTCACATTGATCTGTACCAATCGCCTAAAATTCCCACGAGCAGGTGGTGCTTCCTATGCACAAAAAGCTCGCAAAGATTCAGAGTGTGTGACCCTATTCTTCGTACTATCATGCGAGGCTATACATATATTTAAGTATACAAGCAATGCATTGTCGTATTTTGTCCCAACGCACTTGACAAGGGTGGCGATGGAAGCTCGAGTGCCAACGCCTCGTTATAGACTGTATTAGATGCAACGAAACATTGAGCAGAGATAAGGGCTTTTGCGAACGATACGATCATCGACTGGAGTGCCTCAAGTCCGTACACCGTGTACGATAAAACAAGGATTTCAAGCACCTTTTAGCCCTTTCATTATAACTGGTCTGAGATTATTGTTTCATCTTTCTCGATGCATGAGCACAGCTTCCAAAGATTGCTGCACAAGATTACAATTATTGTGTCAATCGCTAATGAACAATAAATTCGAAGAAGGGGAGGCCAAAAGCGTTAAGCAAATTTCCCACAGTCCAATGTTTCAAGTCAGATGTGAATAACAATGAAAAACGGTCACATTTTATTTGCTCGTTGGGCGCCGATAAAGAGCCAGGAAGCGAGGGCGGATCGCTCTTTCGAAGCCGTGCAACTCCAAATTCCCACGAGTCCTATTTACAGGATATATATCTCTTGACGAAATAACTTAGTTCCGTCGAACTAGTACTTCCACCCCCCGCAAAGAAACGCCTCCGCGGTATAAAATGAGTGCAACCTGTACACAAAAAATATCACGCAAATACACGCGTTTTTGCGCACATATGTCACTATTTTTCCGAAGCACCCCATTATCGTGTTATAAAAATAAGTACAGTCTTATATCCTGTATTTGCACGATTGTCGTTTCCTTTTTTCACGCTCCATCGATTCCTTTATCAACTTACTCCGAAATGTACTAAACAAGGACATTTTTTCGAGAGCAATTTTTAGTGGAAGTAACGTATATTTTTCATGTCAATTTATTGTACCACATAAATCTGTTATTAGATCAAGAGATTTGAATATATTTCCGTATCGCCGAGTGTTTTCTTCCTTTTTTGCTAACGACGATTGTTTAAACATATTATTACATTAGCAACTTTGCGTCCCAGTTTTGAACAATTTTATTTCTTCAATCTGAGGCAATATCCGCGATACGAAGTTTTCTGGTTGAAGAACTCGGGTGAAAGAAAAATTATAATCGTCGAATTAGCTGCTCGAAAGTGCCAATTTTTTGCAACTATCGTCCGATTAATCGCTGTACGAAAAGAATTAATCTGGTTTCCCTACAGGTGAGTCTATATCGAGGGCACACGCTCTTCTCGCTTTTATGTCCTTTTGTTGCCTTCGTTCAAAACATCCCGCTTCGCCTTGGCGTGTTTTCTCTCCATAATCGAATAAGGACCGCGAAGCTTTTTTCACTTCCCTTTCTGCTAAACTTTTTTACCGATATCGTGGAACATAAAAAGCGCTCATATTTTGTGGGTAATAAACAACGAAATGTTGCATGTTATTAAGCCCCCGTAGCGTGCGATTTTCCGCCAATTATTCAACGTCACTCAGGACACGATTTCATCGAACTCACGAAGAAAATTGTTGCGCAGGGTCTGAACGGTGGACAAACGTTTGAAATTTGTGGCAGTTGTTTTCTGCCCGGAAATCTAACGAATGTTCTGACATTCATGTTCTTTTTCATTTTTTCTTTTTCGATCTTAACGAATCTTCAATGATGTCATGAAGTAATTTCATATCAACCGGCGATAAAATTTGATTGAACAAAAAAAAACATATTTTAGAATTACTTACACGCGCGAAATGATTGGTTTGACAAAATGTCATCAGATCGTGATGATAACATGACCTGCGGTGATAACAGCTGAACGTCTTAAGGAGTTTCGGTACACAAGTCAAAATATTAAGAAATTGATCAAATTTGGTGATAATGTTCTTCAACATCAAGTGCGAAAACTCAAATTTTTTCAAAATTTTCTTCTACTTAGTTATCGAGTAATTACGCATTAAAGCAAATTTCTCATGCCCGGAATGTATATCTATATATATGGAAACGCTATGCTTATACACGTAAACTTTAGTGATCAATTACTCGATAACTGTGTAGAAGAAAAATCTTAAAAAATTTGTGTCGTCAAATTTGGCACCAAGTTTTATAAAATTCTGAACTTTTTGAATTTTTTTAGCATGGATTAGCATGGCAACATTGTATCGCCTGTACCGAAACTCCTTAAGGAGTTTCGGTACAAAAGTCTAAATGCTAAGAAATTGATCAAATTTGGTGATAATGTTCTTCAACATCAAGTGCGAAAACACAAATTTTCTTCTACTTAGTTATCGAGTAATTACGCATTAAAGCAGATTTCTTATGCCCGGAATGTATACCTATATATATGGAAACGCTATATATAGGAAACACGTGAACTTTAGTAATCAATTACTCGATAACTGTGTAGAAGAAAAATCTTTAAAAATTTGTGTCGTCAAATTTGGCACTAAAGAATATGTTCACCAAATTTTATAAAATTCTGAACTTTTTGAATTTTTTTAGCATGGATTAGCATGGCAACATTGTATCGCCTGTACCGAAACTCCTTAAGAGGATGGATCAGGATATCGCAACCATGAGTGCGAGGGAGATAGTTGCAAATTTCGAAATCGAAATTCTTTGACACAGTTTGACCGATTAAAAAAAGGCTCTGTCAATCGATTTTTGCCATTGTTCTGGCTAACATGGCTTGTCGAGGCAAAAATTACAGATATTTCGCGTTACAACCCACCTCGGACCTTAGAAAATTGTACGAATGACTTTTACATCATAATCCAACATTCTGCAAAGTTTCATATTTTTCTATCCATTGATACTGTTTCCTGCTTAACTTCCTTAAGGAGGGTGGCTACGTTCGTCAAATTGATAAGAAATTGATCAAATTTGGTGATAATGTTCTTCAACATCAAGTGCGAAGACACAATTTTTTTCAAAATTTTCTTCTGCTTAGTTATCGAGTAATTACGCATTAAAGCAGATTTCTTATGCCCGGAATGTATACCTATATATATGGAAACGCTATGCTTATACACGTAAACTTTAGTGATCAATTACTCGATAACTGTACAGAAGAAAAATCTTTAAAAATTTGTATTTTCAAATTTAACTCTAAAGAATATGTTCACCAAATTTTATTAAATTCTTATCATTTAAAAATTTTTAATGTATTTCACATGGTTTAGCATGGCAACATTGTATCGTCCCTATCCACCCTCCTTAACAAGATATCGAGTTTGAGAAAAAATGTCGATCAAATCACTCGACTTGATTTGATCAATTGGTGGAGTTTTAATTGATTCAACTTTGTTGTTCAAATTCGAGACAAGCTAAAAAAATGCCACCTAAAAAAATGACTGTGTGCTCGTCCCTTCGAAAAATACTGAGATATGAATTTCATAATTTATTAATTATTATTGTTAAATGTAATTCCAAACGTTGCGTATCACACCGGTGACCAATTCAATGATTATTTTTATGATTTAAGGGTGTAAGGTCTGAAAGACCCGGAATATTTAACCGACAGTACTCTCGCATGTGACACTTGAATGACACGTAGAGGGGCTTGTTCTGACATCGTAATGCTGTCTGTGCAATCGCCCAGATTGCCTGTCGTCAATTACTTACAACGATGACTGACTTTCTCTCCAACACGATTCTGCGAACCCTCATGACTATTATTTTCTTCCATCCCTTTCTTCTCCGACATTTCTTTGTAAGTAAAGTTTGCACTATTTTTTGGTTTATAAATATTTATAAAAATCTTTTAAATTAACCAGCTGAATATTTTGTCATCAGTGACTCTCGTGTCTAATATTCGATTCAAATGGGGTAATTTCATGCTGCCGAGTCGTAGGCCATCGAGTCAAGCTTTTAGTCAAAATTAAACACTATCTCACTCCTCCAATAACATCGAAGAGCATTCATGTCGAATGTCTGTTTCAATTCCCTCAAATGACGCTTATTTGGCTAATTTCTCGACCTCTTCAAGCGCAATTCCAATGAATATTTATGAATATGTATCGCACACATGTTTATGCGGTTGTCTATAAACCCAAAGGAGTCGTGAAGTTTTATTGTTCCTCATGGGTCACGCGAGTTATGAATCGTTGCTCATTAGTTAAATCAGAAGTGCCGGCTCTGTATTTTCGAAACTTGCTTTTCCAGTGGTTTCAACTTCTATGGAACAATCTTTTTTTAGCTGTTTCTAACTGAAACCTAAAAAGTTGAATAAATGTTTAATCTCAAAGCTAAGAAAAAATGAGTCTTTATTTCGGTTGATTATCGCCAATCGATTCTTCGCGTAAAGTTTGAACCATAAAACCAGACTTTTATTTAACTTTTGCTTCCTCATAGAGGACGCTTTGTGACGATGAAAAATTTTTTTTTCCAGTTTTCAATGTCAATGTGCTCAAAATGTTCCAAAACATCGAAAAATCATATCTAAAAAAAATGTCCGGATGTGTGTGGGCATGTGTGTGTGTGTGTGTGTGTGTGTGTGTGTGTTATGGCACTGCAAAATTCAAAGGTTTATAACTCGGAAACAGTTTGAGATACAGGGCTACCGTTTTACATAGATGTTAATCTATACAAGCTTTTCATTCTCTGATAATTTCATCAGAATTTGAAAAAAAATACGAATATGACGACGTTTTGAAATTTTCATAAAAATAACTTTCGAAAATTTAGAGATTTATTAATAATTTTCTTTTATAAACAGACTATCATAATAGGAAGGTTGGTATTGAATTTGGGGAATATCGGTTGAGCGGTTGAAATTTTATGACATTTTACGAAAATATGAGTTTTTCAAAAAATCGTCTAACCGCTTCAATTTTTAGAAATTTTGTAAGACATTCTGTATAAGTCTGTACTTCCTCTATACTTTCCAGCAAAGTTGTCGGAATTATTTAATTTCAATGTAAATAGAAAAACAATGAAAATTGAAAGTTGCAAACTGTTTTTTCTGATGGTTCGTCATTCAGTTGTTTTTTATGGATTTAAACAAAGAGATAAATTAAAGTTCGTAAAAGAAGGTAGAGAAACTACATTATTTCTTTGTATACAAAAAAAAATGCTGCAAAATAAAAATTTGCAAATTGCTTCCTCAAGATGGTCAAGATCCACGCGGTGCTCAAGATGCACGATGCTCAAAGCTTCCTCTATGAGTAAGCCAAAATGAAAAATATAGCACCTCATAGAGTAAGCTTTGAGCATCGTGCATCTTGACCATCTTGAGGAAGCAATTTGCAAATTTTTTTCTTCTCTTATTTACCTACAAAAAGACAATTTGATTTTCAAGAGGAGAGTATTTCCACGAAGGATTGCATATAAGTAGCTCGGGCCGTTTGAAAGATTTTTTTTTTCAATATACTCTGCATCAAGATATCGCCGCTTCTCTAGTGATATAAGCTACGAAAATTATTATTTTTTTAATTTCTCATACTATTTGTCCTTCGAAGCATTGATGTTACGACTTGAGATGAAAAAAAATTATCCGGTCGATTTAATTTCACAAGTAGAAGCCCAAGAAGCGGATCGTTTGCAAAAAGCGACAGATGATCGTCGGAAGCGTTTGGTGTACGTGAGCCTTATTTTGAGCACGTGCCCGTGAAGAGAACCGAAACCTTGGCGCATGTCTCGAGAAACTCGATATTTTTCTCACTGTAAAATGATGTAGTCCCTTCTTAACAAGCTTCCGTAATATGTATACGCGTATACTTTTTTTTAAGCGACGTAAGTTCATGTGATATATAAAAAAGATCTTTCGGGCACGTGCCAGGATACGACCGAGACTCTTATACGTGCAAAAGCTTCGTCATTTCGAGTATAATACGCCGTTGGATATTCTCAATTCTCCTTACCGATCATTTCGCTAGTTTTCATACCCTGATATTGCCAAGTTTTTTTAAAATGGTTTAACACAACAAAGTTAAAACAATTACATCGAGGGATTTAAAAAAAATCAAAAATATATACTGTTACCCCAATAGGAACTGGGAACAGGGATCTTTAAATACTTATTGAGACTTTTTCCAGCAATGAGTGTACATTTTCATGAAAACAATATAAAATTTTCTCCAATTTACAATAAATTTTATATCGTTCACATATAAAAACTTATATTTTGGAATGTAAATATTAAAAAAATTTGAAGATGGATCACTGTCCGCTGTTTCTATTGCTATAATGGCAATTTTTATCTTTTTATTTCTCCACGAAATACTAAGAATCCATAATTCGTTTTAATGGAACAATGTTCCCGAATTGGGAAAGTAAAAATAAGTATGATAATTTGAATGTAGTCGATTGAAGAAAAATATGGTCTATTACGGTTATGCATAATACTAAAAGACGTCAAATTGCGTAATAGTTTTATTATACGGTACCGGTAAATAAGGAGAAGAGTCGTAGTTTTTCGCGAAAGGGTTGAATTGAAGCGTTCCACTGGAAAAAAAATGGTGACGCGTCTCGGCAATGTTTTATCATTTATTCTCTTTGAGAATTGTAACTCCGAAACGTGCATATGCGCGTGTGAGTGTGTCGTGACTTGACGCTACCGCAAGAGTGTCAGAGTGCTTTCTCGACCCCTCCTGCCCCTTTTCTTTTTTCCTCCCTTCATCCCTTCGTCACAAATCCACAAAGAGTGAAAGCAAAAACATATACACATACGTACAACACACCTTCGCTATACTTTTTCCTCTTCTCGGGGGGCACCCCTTGATGGAACTTGAACGTGGAGGTCGATGACATTGAGTTCATCGGGGGCTCTAGCTGCTCATAGCTGTAGCCACCAAAGTGCTCGTTTCCCCCTAGGAATTTTAATATCACTTCGTCTTCATAAGTATTTCCAAAATTTTCATTCTACTTTTTCAATAAAATTTTCGTCGTTTTTTTCAAAATGGATTTTAAATGAAAATAAGCATACGATTGAAATGAAATTCAATTTCGATAGGATGAAATTAAAATTCAATTCTAACAACAATTAGAGTTTCGTATTTTTTATATACTTCAATATGGCGACGTTTGCACTTGTTGAAGTTTCACAAAAGTATGGTACACAATTTATATATGTATGCAGGTATGTTAATTGGGCATCTCGAGAAACCTTTCATTTCCCTTAAGACTAATTTGTGGCTTAAGAAAGATCGAAAGTGATGGTTCCCCTCGCTGATAGTGTATGGTTTCCGAATACTTTTGGAAGCCTGCGAGAGAGCATCTGGTATTTTCATTTATATGGCGAGAAAAAAGAGCGAGAGAAAGAGGGCAATAATTATTCCTTCCACCATTGCAACGATTCCGCAGGATCGTGTAGATTTCTTTTTTTCAATAGATCATCCGAAAATGAACGACTCCGTAAGAATTTAAAAAAAAGTTTGTGCACGTGAAATTTCGACGATGACGATGACTTTTGTTGGAAATTTTTGAACACAAATGTCTAATAACTCGCAGGTATTAAATTGATAGAAAATAAAGTGAAATTTTGTAATGTCATTTTCATTCCAATTTTTCCGAGGTGCGCGATGAAATTTTTCCATACACATTTTATTTCACGTTTGTGGATACACGATCCCCTGCGGAACGGAAAAAATGAAAATGTAACTGTGCTGTCACGTTTGTCGACCTCTCTCTCATGCTTCATTCTGTGGTTCGTAATTTGTATTACCGTTAATAATAATTGTTCGATACGGAGAAATACGGGATGCGAAACACAAACGGATTCCCTCAATTCCCACGCGTTAATCGTGTGAGGGTGGTAAACGATCGAATCCACAATCGTGACACAGGGGAAAAACACATATTCGGACGATTCACCGATTCGGGGCGCATCCCTTCACGTCGATTGTTTCATACAGGTGTCTCGGATCGTAACCAATTTGCTATTTCACATCGATCTCCAGACCACCTTTCGTTATTGTTTAAAATTTTTTATCGTACAACCATAACCAGATGAATTAAAATATTTCAACATTTCCAAAATGTTTGGTAATTTGATAACGACAAAATATCTATAAACGTCAAATTCTTAACCGTCGCATGCGATATTATTGTCAAAAATCATGGGTATTAAATTATTGTTAATTACAATTTTTAATTACAAACCTTGTCAATTAAAAATGAATAATTTTCTGACTCATTAGACAAAAAAGTATTGCACTCATCCCTCGTGATTTCTTCAGCCAACATCCTAAATTCGACCCGCCCCAGAAACTTGTACATCTTTTCGTCAATAGTTTTCATGCCTCGTTTTTTACACGTTATCAGTGAAAAAAAATGAAAGGTGTGGGCTGCCTCGGAGATGAGGGGTATCGATCTATCGACAGTATGCACTAACCTCATGGTGTTACAGGGGACTGGTCGTAATTCGTAGGTAGAACAGAGACAGAAAGAGAGATAGGCAGGATGTAGGACGGAAGTATCGCGGTCGCTCTTCCGGGCAGCTGCTTCCCCAATCTATAATATTCATACACATATATATTTTAATGCACAGTACAGATACTATATACGGTAAAGCAATCCACCATGAGAGATCGTACAAGTGCCATTACCATCGTCGACGACACCAAGGGCTTCATTTAATACCTCGCGGAGCTCCATAATTACAATCTCCATACTGTAGGCCCGTAAATATCTGTATATGTATTGGTTAATGTGTGGCATAGCACGAGATTTTTTCTAATCTACGATTCCTCGAAATTAATTCGATTCCAAGGTGCAAATTTCTTGGTCGAGTCTTGAGAGATGCGAGAGAAGAAGAGAAGAAATTTATTGTAACGAATTTTTTTTTTTTTTTCTCTTTTCCAGTTTTCAACTATAAGCTGCCATTGTTTTGGCATTCAATAGTTTGTTCATTCAATATTGTATTCAATTGGGCATTCAATAATTGTAACGAATGACGACAAGTTACCATCACACTAATTGCGACTTGTTCTCATTGGACAGAAAAATTGTAAATATATTCGGCCCACTAGCTACCGGAAACCTTAAATTATTAAATTCGTCCGGAGAAAAAACCGTAGCGAACTAAATAATGAGTTTTGATGTAGACGTCCTCGCAGAGGTTGGTCGACAACGATATACAGTGATAAAGAAATAATTAATTGAAAATGATGCCCGATGTATTTGGGAAATTTGTTTCGGACGATGAAACGATGGTTCGGAGGTTAAAACAGTTTTATTAATAACCCCTCGACATCACCAAGAGTTCATCACAGACGAGAATTCAAATAGCAATCAACGTGGTATGTCCGTTGGCATCGTAATTACCGTTTTCAAATATTTCAGAGGGTCGAGAAAGAAGAGGAAAAGAGAAAAAGCGGACGAGAGAAAGAACGAGAGCAAAGGGAAACTTCTTCCCTTGATTCACACTTAATCGAAGACTCTTATTCGTTATATACTTTGTGATGTAATATACACTCGAGAAAGTTTATGAGAACCTCCCCTCCCTCTCTCCAAACGGTGGCTATCTCGTTGCAACAGTCGATGGTACTTTCAATTTTCGACTAACGCGAAGCTAATTTTTATTGCGTTCGTCGACTATCCACGACTAACCGGAACGGCTAATCTTCAAATAGTTCAATAATGGTATCTTCATTCACTATGCTCAATTTCGTACACGTAACCAACCACCTTCCAGCAGCGGAGTATACAAAATTGCTCGCTGCTGCCAGAATATGAAATTTGACATTCTTACGTGTCATTTTTTGATATTGGTTCACGCTGAGATTAATCAAATTTCGGCAGTTATTGAAGAGCAACTGCCAGAGAGAAGCTTTGGTTTTATTATAATGGATGACATTTACTTCAACATATTTGGAGACAAAAATTTCATTTGATTTCTTTACAGTGTAGAAATGCGTCCGAAAATACAAATAAATTGTAAATATTCGAAAAAAAAGAACTCTTTGGAAGAATACGTTTTGCTACTTTGTTCCATTGTTTTTCAGTTCGATCCTGCGACAAGTGGTCACCACCGATATTGGACATGAATCCAGACATCTCAATTTTGAAAATTAAATCATACGGTAGTGAGATACTAATTCCTGTGTGTATAGATATAGATATGACCTCACTGAGTCGGAAAAGAATGACAGTCGAGTGAAAAGCTAATTTCTGGAATATTGACAGACATTTTTTCAAATTGGGATAACCATTTTTCATTTTTTTTAATAAAAAATCTGACAAAAATTCAGCCATTATTCTATAAAGTTCCCGTTCAGTTGACACATGAGTTCATGTGGAAAAGCAACTTTTCGGGGAGCTACAAAATTTCATCAGCAAAAAATAAAGATGCTTATGACTTTTGTCGAGATGTGGGACGGAAGCAAATTATTATATTTCATCAAAACTTTGATGTTCATTCACTTTCGTATATCGGGGGATCAATCAAGGCCGTTTGTTATATTCACAAGGACCGAAAAATTTGAATTAATTTATCTTTTTTTCCGTTGATATCCAAAGTAGATGTGAGCTCTCGAGAAAAATGAAAGTAAAATGGAATATCAATCGGTGGGTATGCAATATGGGTCTGTTCTCTGTTAAAGGCTTTGAGAAGGGCAGCATCCTCTTGACTTGGAGTATAATCAGCCCGCAGACCATCGAATTCTCGGACTTCTTGTTATTCCAGATCGTTTAATATTTTTTTCACCCCTATGACTTTGTCGAGCTCACCTCAGAGGTACTCGTTAGGTGAAACGAAAGAGCTATAATCAAGAGCGAATAGAAAAGATGACAAACGATCGTGTCGTAAAAAAAACTACGAGCTCTACAAGAATTCGTTCATTTTTCAACCCCCATGAAAAATTCGACTCCTATCGTCGTTACCATCGAATAAAATTAAATGCTACCTCGGAATTACGATAAGCTTTGAAATTCCATTTCACCGTTTTTCACGCTGAGTATCGTCAGTCTGCGGGTTCCATCAAAATAAAAGTGCCTCCTCTATTATTTTCAACTCTCCAACATTTTATGGATTTTTTTACTTTTTCACTCTGAAGAAGAATCCAGCATTTTTCTGCCTTTTTTTGGATCAAATAATTCCATCCGTTTTTATACTCTCTAGATTGCGCTATACTTATTGTAGTTCCAACGTTGGTCGCGCAACGTGAGATTTTCTCACCGTTATAGATTCAACTGTTATATTTAATGAACATTTGAATAATATTTATTTAAAAAATTGATATGATTATTACTTTAAAATGATCTAAATAGGCATTCGAAAATAATTTGTCCTCAGTGATTGTGATTATAAAACACACGTGTCTGTTGGAAACCATCGCTCCAACTGGTTGACACTTGGGAGGATCGAATAAATTTAGAAAAAAATCAAAAATTAATGTTGAAAAACATAATACTTTTGGCTACCATATAATAATGAGGACAATCATACATAATGAAGGCAAAGGCAAAGAAAATTTCTCTCTTATCAAAAATTCCATCGCTTTAATAAAATTGTGAGAAAAAATCTGCTAGAGCGATCGTTAACGAATCAACAGCATAGTTTTCTTATTTCCTTCACAAATTTTAGTCTCAACGATTCTATCACTCGAGTTCGTTTTCATTCGATCCCACTTATGCTGCACATTGTCTGTTGTCGTATAATCTAAATCCTTTCAAAAACGTTTTTTTTTTTTTTTCAATTGAAATTTGAAGATTCATCTCGTCTCTATATGCTGGACATTTGAGATTCGATGAGTCGAACGATGATATATATAGCGATGCACTCGCTTACTGGATTTTTTATCAATGTGCATATGGAGAAATGTGTGTACGTGAGTATTTTATGTACGTAAGTCGGTCGAGAGTAAATGACAGGGCACTAGCTATTCATTTTAGACGAAGAACCAAAGTTCGTAGAGAGGCATTTGTTATCCGGGTACTTTGTGAAAAAAAAATGAAAAAAAAAACGATCAAATACGAACTCGTATCTGTGTAGGCAGCGTGTACAGAATGGGAGAGTGTTGCTTGGCGTATTGATACCAAGGGTCGATGAGATGAACAGATGCGTAAGTACACGCTCCCCTCACACCCTTAAAAAACCTTCCCCTTACCCCCACCGCAGAATCTTTGACTAAAAGCAATCGAACGAATACCCGTAGGGACACATATATCTTTATGTGTATATAATGCTTGGATCGTTTGAAACGGCGCTTTTCCATAGTGCACGGATAGTTATTGAGATTGAGTTCAATCCGCTTTACCATGCCGAAGCTCCGTCATGCCACTTCGCTCTTTGACGCATATATGATCCATTTCCACTAGCAGTCTCCATACGAGGATAATAGCTCGTAATTCTCTTGATGTTTGACGACGTATCCTGGTCTTTCTTTTCATCATAATATTTCGAGGAATAACAAAGTTTATTTTTCAATGGGTTGTGAAAATCGGTTTGCCGCGAATGTTGATAGTAATTTTGTTACCTCACACAATCACAGTGTGCTTCCGCATTTCGTTTGATTAGCTAGAAATTAAACTGGCTCAGGAATCTGTTGAAAAAGTTATGTGTAATCGTATATATCCGCGTGGTCCAACCCCTTCGATTTCGTTGTATATCTGAATCTGGGATAAAGTAATTTTCGCAGAATTTGCACTTGGTTAAGCACGAAGCTGGTGTTTGTGCGAGGGGTAGTTGATACCGTAGGAAACCATGCGATAATTCTCGAATCGGTTCGTGTAGCTGTTTTGTAGCTTACGCTCTCGAAATTTCTCAAGTGCTCCCGTTCTCTTGCCGCTTCGCTTCGACGTGGATCAAAACTCTGTTAAATACGCGTTCGCTCACTTGAGCAAGAATTATGTACGCAGTACGATGGAAGGCAATCGAAATATTTCCAGATTTTTTTTTCGTCAGCCAGTTGTTCGTCAGGACCATCGAATACCCGCATCATTGAACCTGTGTACACAGATGCCTGCCCACTTTACTCGCTTTCACAGAGAACCGTCAAGAGTCGCTCCCTCTCTCAATCATACACAACGCACCGGCGGAGAACCAGGAAGGGATTCTCAGGAATTACTGTTCTGTTATTTCGGACTTTGAGGATTTTCCTATTTCCATCCTCTTTTACGTTTATACAACAATAAAGATTTTTATTTCATTCGTATCTCCAGGTTGAACACACTATGGTACCAATTATCATGATGATACGAAAAAAATCTCGAAGGCACGTACATAAATTTATACAAATTGATCCATTCGAAGTAGATCAACGGAATGTTACTTTAAGGAGTTTCGATACCTGTTGACAAATGTTAAGAAATTGATAAAACTTGGTGATAATGTTCTTCAACATAACGTGCAATAGCTCAATTTTTTTCGAAATTTTCTTCTCCATAGTTATACACGGCTCATACACGTGATCTTTCGAGTTCGATTACTCGATAACGGTGTAGAAGAAAAATCTAAAAAAAATATGTATTGTCGAATTTGATACTAAAGAATACGTTCACCAAATTTTATAAAATTATGAACTTTTTGAATTTTTTCACGTTCTTAACATGGCTTAGCAACACTGTATCGACTGTACCGAAACTCCTTAAAGATTTTACTTCGAACTTGGTTGATCTTTAGCTTTAGAGTGTAAGACTATCTTAGTAGTCAATATTAGCAACTATGTGGAGCGCAATGTTAAAAAATACGAGAATAATTGTCAGATGATTGAATTTAAACAAATATTTTTTTTTATTTTAGAAATGAAGAACAAAATTGTTGTTTTCCAAAATAATTACAGACAGTAAAATAAAAAACAAAAAAAATAAGGATAAAAAAGTTCCCTAACTAAAAAGTGGTGTGCGCTCTATCGCTAATTTCGAGACTTTGATTGTTGTTTTTCCATCCGTGTGATGATTCGTGGTGATAACATTCATATTTTTTACATATTCGAATGATGCGAGTTTAATTTTATTAACCGGTTGACTGGTAAGCTTTTTTCCAGGTTTTGTGCCAAAACTGGTACGAGCCAATATTATGTTACCGAAAATCACGATAATTTATTTCTGAGGGTTTTCAAGGTTGCTGATTCCATTTTCATGTGATAAAGCATGAAATTTTCGCAGCGAATTTTGTTTGATTTCGATGAAAGAGTCGAGTGTGATAAAAAAATAAAAATTTTCATGTCATATAGCATGAAAATCCATTGAAAAAACGAAAAATTTCACCTTCAACCTTCGATTTTCCTCATTTCCAAGGGTAGTGAGGTGAAAATTAAGTTGAAAAATCTACTCAGCGACTCAAAAATTCATTGTATACCAATTTTTGTCCAAATCGGTTGAAAATTGAAAAAGTTATTTCAATATGTACACATATGATACAAAATCAGAATGGGCCCGACTTTTTTTTGTACATATATGATCCAATACCAGTCAACCGGTTAAGAAAGCTTGAATCATGTCGATGCACTGTCGTGTTTGGCATAATAAGTCTTAAGAGTATGGATCAGTCGACTATATAACCGGCGCACTTGGAATTTTCGAAATCGAAGTTCTTTGACACAGTTTGACCAGTTAAAAAGCCTCTGTCAGCTTACGCAGGACGATGGTAAAAGTCAATCGACAGAGCCTTTTTTAATCAATTTTTAATTTTAATAAAATTTTTCAATAAATGAAACTGAACCATTTTAATAAACTTTTAATTTTAATAAATTTTTTTTAATAAATGAAACTGAACCATCGGTGCACGCAAACTGTTTACAATTGCGTCACAAATATAATTTCACATACGGGAAGAATTCATAATGAGTTCGTAAAGTAATCAAACAGTTCAGGAGTTTCGAATACAAATTGCGTTCAGGTATTGCCAATGAGTTTAAATTAATGAATCAAATCAGTCGTTCGAGAGTAACAGCAATCCATAAAAACGTCATGTGGCTCGATTCGTCTTATCTTGTTTCTACAATGGTGTATCGAGGTTAACGTTATGGAAGCTAAAGGTTCAACTGCCAGCATTGTCCAAGTTTAACTGCCTCATTTGGCGCTGGTAAGAAAGTGTATGCAGGGAAAGTGTCAGCAGGAGACTGCACTAAGAATAAAAAGTTATTGGAGCAACGAAATGTGGGGTGCCAATGAAATATATCATCATCACAAGGTTAAATATGATCAAACGAACAAAAGAATTTTAGATCCAACTGCAGATTCATTCTCTCCGAAAACATTGCGCAGTTAAATAAAGAAAATTTCCAATAGCACCCACTGTTATTGTATCAACAAATTTTATTTCTCAGTGTCTCTACCAAAAATAATGCGAGAGAAGTTTATAATTATTGGAATCGTCCATCGAGTTTAATTGTTTTCAAGATAGTAGCTTCAAAGCGTGGATGCGAAGTGAGGGTGAGGGTAAATTCGTAATAGTTTTGAGTCTTCCACGATATCTTATCGTCAGATCTTAGGGACGCACATGTGTTTTGTCCTCGCACCACAATATTGCTCCTCGCGATTTCATGCAAATGAGTATGAACACATGCTGTGGATGAATGAACCGGAGAGGGATTGACCCTTATTGCGGTCACATGTATTGCTTCATTTCGAATTTGGATAGAACTGCAGCCAGGCACGCGCCTGACTCGTATCTCCTTTCCGCATGGAAGCCCCATAAAACTACCTGAAATTCCTGAAGAACCCAGGTCTTTTTCCGGCATCGGCACTATTCATTATATGGGCTTATTTTATTCAGAATCATCAAGTTTGTTATTGTATTGTCAAAATGAAATTCTTCATTTTACACCAATATTGTTAGTGATTAACGATTGAGTTATCTATAAATCCTGATGATTTTCAATTCGTGGTGTTCCTGATTGAATTGCCATTGTATATTAAAGTAGTTCGGCCGTTCGATAAAGTACGGTGAAGCTCTACTTTTTTTGCGGTAAATGATAGTTTAAGGTTCCCTGATAACGATGAGCACACTTCCGGGACCTCTTATACGTGGAAAAATTTTGAGTTATTTCATTTATAATTTTGAGTTTTTAACATGGTACTCTATGGGAGAACTCACAATAATATTAATTGTGAATAAATTGTACGGTGTTCGAGCTTCGGAAAAGTTTCTATCGTGAAAAAAATTTATCACAGATTCCATTTCTTTAAAAAAAACATTACCTTACGGGGCTTTTAAGAAAGAAAACATGATAAAACTTGAGTTTTTGACTTGTTGAAACCGGATGCCAGTCATTACGTTGGACTGCTGGTAACAGCTGATTGAACTTCGAGCGAATTCGGGAATCGCGGGAATTTCATCAAATTTATTTTTGAGACTGACTCACGTGCTTCGCTTTTTTTTCATAAATTGACCATTCCTTTTTCTCGGTGCCGTAACACCGATATAAACTTTCTTTCGCCCAATAAAAATGTTCTCTAGGTTATGTGTATTTTAAGTGTCACCGGTATCGACTCGATCACTAAGTGCTAGTCAAGTTGGAGTATAAATTTTATCTTTTATGATATTTTTAAAGCATTTTATTACATTTTTATGATAAAAATATTCTCAATGTAAGTATTTATTAATTTGATTAGTAATTTGGACTTAAAATTAATCAACACGAAGTGGTTGCAAACTTGACTAGTCATAGAACGGCCGAACTACTTTAAACCTTATAACTAATTTGAAGCCTGAGAATAGGTTTGATATCGTCTTGTGCGATACACCACAAACCACTCTATTACCGGAATTGAATCTCCTGTTGAACCTCCGGTTAGATCGGTAAAACATCATTCTTACCATTGCCAAACACGACCTTAAATGCGTTTGCAGACAAAATGATGATGAACTTTTCCAAATTTACGTATTCAAAACAAATCCTGAAAAAAAAAGTTCAATGTCCAGTACCAACGTCTGAAAACAATCCGAAAAACGAGTTGTAAAAAAATGGCAAAAGCATTAGTTTGGTATATTTGATATTAGCAATCTGAGCCAAGCTTCATGCGCGACGCCCAAACGTTAGCGTTCTTCCACGAAATTATCATAGACTTTATTCTCCTCCATTTAGGCGCAAACAACAATACGTAAAATCCGATGAGCACGCGTGCGATGCGTAGACGCATCCGCACATTGAATTGAAGAATTGGAAGGTGGCTCTTAGATTGGGAACAACTTGGCAATACCGCCACGAACCTCGATGTTCCATCAGTATTCTCGCGTTATTTATACGCGCTTCATTTTCAGGGGCTTTTCATCTATATGCTCGTGTTCTTCCTACGAATCTCCCTACGTGTGAGTGTATAACTGATGAAGGCTGAAGTTGTGTATGGGTTCAGAGTAAGAGAGAAAGCCCGGTGCTTGGTGGATTATGTTGGATAGGGTAGCCGTAGGTAATATAAGGAAAGGTCGCGTGTTAAGGGCTCGAGGCACACACACGTCCAGGTGGCCAGGTGGTCTGACGTGGCTCTCTATGGGGGCACCCATGGGGGTCGCCCTCAAGCAGCTGCCCCAATGCCGACAATGCTCATGGATAAAAAGCCACGGCCCATCGTACGAGCGAGAATTGCGAGGGGGAAATCCAGTGCTCTTCCTCTATGGTTTTACATCGACACTATGATTATACAGGGAACCCCCCGACACCCCGTATTTCCCCTTTCTAAGTCCGACGCACTGGTGTGTAGCCGTTGCTTCGTGCAGGGGTCGAACAATTCCATTTTGCACGGCTCCCGTATTTTAATAGGCGTGATTTCTCTTCCCGCTTGAATTCTTTCATGGTTATCTCTGTTCTCGATTCCAATGCAGTGAACGCGTGCGACGGACGCCAGATTTTTGTACAATTGTTTTACCGCACGATTCGTTGGGCACGCGTGCTGGCACTTACTGCTATAGAAATAGGCACGTCTTCGTGCGAAATAGGAATATAAATGCGAACCCAAGGACGACGTCATATTGGAATGAAAACCGTCGAAACTTCCCAATCACAAGTCTAAAAGGGTGATATCAACGATCCTAAAAGATCTCAAAGTAAAGTTCCGTCTAAGATCCTTCATCCGGTCCAATTCATAACTTCAATCACTTTGAATTTTTTTGGTAATCACACGTTTATTTCGTTTACGGTCGTTTATCAATAAACGATCATAAACCAAAAGTTATATAAACAAACGGTCAAATTCGAATCCAAACTCGAACATAAACTCCATTTGGTGCTTCTTTAGGTTTTTTAGTTGAAAAATCGTTGGCGGCTTGCTGTTAGAATCGTAATATCATTGAATGTTCTATCATGCCAAGTTGTATTTTGTAATTAATAACAATCGGGTAAAAAAAATACTTTGATGATTCGTTGTTGCCTTTTCATCGTGACCTTGATCGTTGATTCATCGTGTCCCTAAATGCCATGACGTCACAGGGCCCAAAGACGAAGACCCAAGTAACAGGTTCATACCAAATGCTCAAGTATACGTTTTGACGCAACAAAAAGACCCCTAAACCGGCTGAGGTCGGGGAACTCCTGACGGTGTCACGTCTTTGAAAGCATTCACGCTTATTTTATGCCCGGCAGCTTCTACGGAGACACCTTGCAAGAAGGGCCTGCCCCCAAAGGCATCGACGTCTCCTCACCTCCCCAGCTCACTTGCTTCTTATAGAAATACGTCGTTCAGGTTTACGTTGTACACCTTACGGTACAAAGACCAACCCCCCTCCATTCTTTTCTTTAGTCTCGACACGCCACTCTTTGGCAGGAAATGCAAGGAAGGAAGTGCAAGGTGTTGAGACCCTTAAAAAAAAGAAATCTTATCCCTTCTATCGACGACAACCATTCATAACCATCATTTTCGTAAATGGGCTTCAAGCGGTTGAATAATGATCTTGAATTCAACACTTGCTCTGATTATTTCGGTGCAGTTTTAATTATGCTTTGTGGTTTCTATTTTTCACTCGAATCTTCACGAAATTCGTCCTTTTCAGCGTTTTGTTTTTTTTTTAATTTAATTTTGCAGAGAAAATTTTTATCGCCAAGTTGCCTAAATTTTGGAACTGCACACCCCAAGTACATAGTTCAGCTAATGATCGCAGACTCGTCATTTGATGCGATCAATTTGAGTACAATTAATATAGAAATATATTATTTATTTGCTCTTGGATTAGCTCATTTTGGACAATTGTTTCAGAAAATAACAAAGACATCATAAGACGTCGTTATGGATATTTGAAGAATTTGGAATCGCACTGTCGTTGACTATATCTCAGTGCTGTGTTAAGTTCCAAATATAGTTGCATTATTCGAATGAATGAGAATGAAGATAGTTTTCTCGTTCATTGAGTACTTTCTATTTTCATTTAAATGTAAAATCAAGTCTATTTCAAAGCCTTCGATAAATTAATATGGGTGGCTTTTCATTCAAGGCCACATACCGATAAACCTAAAGGTTTAATTACATTCAGAACCCGAGGAATCGGGGGATGTATAATAAGTGAAGAAAGCCATGAACCATTTCAAGTCGAAATTGAGACTTCCCTCTTCAGCGTTATGCAACGAAACAGTACGTTATACATAGATCAATTCCCTAAAGTACACATACATATAAATTTCAAATTATCCTCTACTATCGATTTCCAATATTTTTCATGCGATTTTGCAGCAGGGAAAAAATCCACATATGCGTAATGTTAAACTTTCGTTAAAAATTTTCGAACTTATTTAGAATCTAAAAATAAAATGTTATACTGAAAAATGAAAATGTTTATATGTCACCGCGTGATTTTCTCTCTTAAGGCAACTCCTGTACTGCATGCTAGTCAAATGAGTGCTAAATTTTCAAAACGCTTTTAGACCAAGTTTAACGTACCGATTAAACGTATTGTTAGCAGATTTGTATTACGGCATATCTCATTAACCCTACACCTCATGTGCCTTTTTTCATACCCTCAACCTCATGACCGGGGTTTGAACGCACCCCACTCTTTTTCTGCTTATAAATCCGGTCCTACGATGCTAAACTGACTTTATCCTACACCATTTTCTTCGTTTTTTTATAACGAAAAGAATGATGTAGGATAAAACTAATTTCAATTGAATTTATATATAAAAAAATCCGTCGATAATCAGTCAATAATGTCGCTTGTTAGGACGGGAGCGTAGTTTGAAGTTCGCGTGGGGTGTGCTCACACCCCAGTCATGCGTTCTAGGGTTAAGATGTAAAAATATTAAAAACGCTAGTTTTGCAAAAGCATCAACTGATAAATGCAAATTTCCACGCTGACACATTTTCACTGGTATTTTTAAAAGAATCATCTGCGTTTTTTCATCAATTTTATTGCAACAAGTCTCATTTTGTTCGTCAACCGGTCCTCTATGAATCCACCATGTAGTTGTTTTTTTAACTTGATCGTTTCACTGTTGCAGCTAATTGTTCATTAAGTGAAAAAACTTTTTCATTCATTATTTCTGAAGGAATGAGTTTAAAGGAAAATCTACGTGGTGAATTCGTAGAGGATCAGTTGAGGAACAAAATGAGACCTGTTGCAATAAAATCGGTTAAAAAATACAGATGATTCTTTGATAAATACCTATGAAAATGTGTCATCATGGAAATTTGCATCTATCAGTTGATAGTTTTGCAAAACTATCATTTTACATATTTTTTCACGTTAATAAAATATGCTTGAATACATATCTACTAACAATAAGTTTAATCGGTACGTTGTACTTAGTCTGAAAACGTTTTGAAAATTTAGTACTCATTTGACTAGCATGCATCAAGTTACAGGAGTTACCTTAATGGTCGGCGACAAAAATTTTAGAAGCGGAACAAGTTTACGTGTACTAGTTCCGCCATCCCATATATCGCATAGTGAAAGAAAGGAAAAAGGGCGCAGGGGACGGAGGGTGAGTGTGGAGAATAGTAGAGAACGAAGGGTGTGGGGGTTAGGGTGGTGCGAGGTACGAGCAGACTGCTTGGCCAATGCATGGATATGCACGAATCTGACGCGTGCTACGCCGAGTACGACAAACAATGGATGAAATCAGGCATTGTGGTGGGTTATTGTGAGCCGAAAGCTGTGACATCGAGTTCAGGCAGCTGTACATTCCACTTCTGTACACCATTTCTCCCGTTTTTTCACCCTCCCACCCTCGGCCTTAATCGAAAGGACAGTCTGCAACACGCGCGATCTATTTGAGGGGCTGCAGCAATGTGTGCACTCGCGCCAAACTTTGACGAAACTTGATTTGAAGAATTTTCTCGATATACCTATACCGGGTGACTCGTTTCGAGTTTCATCGGCTCTTTCGTTTCAGCGATAACCCTGGCCAACGAAAGATGTTTTACGGAACAAAGTTATTTCGCTTTTCAGTTAGAATAATCAATAAAAGTTCTGCAGCGATCAGTGAAAATTTTTCGCGACAGATAAATTTTTGTTTTTTCAGCCTTTTCAGATTTTTCCAAAATACTTTAATTTTTTGTCTCTCCATTTGGGATTTTTTTCTGTAATGCAGCCTGTCAGATTTCTTTACTTTTTCAGTAGATCATTTTTGTTTCCATGGTACAGGTTTAAGTCGTAATCGTATAGTGCGCGATTTATTATTATATTTGGATTCGGGGGCCCCAAGCCGGAAGAACGCGGACATAACTAAATCATTTTGTTCATGCCAATGCATTCACCCTCGATGATTCCCTCCCACTCCCTTTCGTACAATACTTTTTTCTTCCTTGCTCGAACAGATTGCTCGCTCCCCTTGATATGTTACGTGATGGCCCGAGCGTTTTTTTTAGTACCAACACATGTTGGTTTTGAGCTCGTTTTTTTCAATGATGAATTGTTGTTCTTCAACATTCCTCGAATCATGATATTCGATTTTACAATTTTGTAAGCTTAATTCAATAATTATTTACAATAATACTCACGAAATCACACAATTGAATTCCGTCATTCAGTTATGATGACTGAGATAAGAAATTTTTGGATTCTACTCGATTTGACTGTATTGAAAGCAAAAAATTAGTTGACTTCATTTGCTGGCTTCAATAACTTTTTCTCAATACGACAAAGATTTCGTCTCATAAACATATTTACTTCAGTCGTCACGATTCGTTGATGCAATAAAGTTTCGTTGAAGGAACTCATTTCTTATCCTGGTCGTTATGATGTTTGAACATCACAGGAACAATTTTTCAAATTTTTTTCAAGAAAAACAGTTCGATCTGATTTTTACTGGACAGAGTCTTAGTGCGGGCTTTTATGAATATAATTGTCTCGTATCGTCACAAGGGAGGCACCGTTTTTAGTTAAAAAAAAAAATTAATTCGTCAGTATACTTTTCTAGAGATACATTACTTTGATTTTTTTTTTTTAATTATTTCGGCTCATTTTTGTTGGAGTTCGTAAGCATAGCTTCGGAACAGAATTCGTAACGATTATTCACAGACAATTCTGTGTCCTCGGTCTTGTTCGTGGATGGAATAAATCTGGACAGTTTGAAGCCAGCTGTAATTCGAGACCGGCTGTGCTTCTTCATTCCGAATGTCAATAAGAGCACGCGACGGTCAGATGCAAAACAAATTTTGCACCTTGTCATTCCCAAGACCCTTACACACCCTTTTCAAAAGGGTGCAAATGGTACGGCCAAGGCGAGCTTTGGTCGTTCGTTTTCCAAATTTTTCCAAGCAACCCCTGATTTTTTCGATAAACAGCTATATATAATACATTGAATTTTGTAAGCGAAATATGTCGGTCCTTTGATGCGCTTAGGAAGTTTTGGGCCTTCATAGTCGCTATAACCGCGAACACATTTTGCTCTCATACTGCGTAAATAATTCCAGCCGTCTGCATCGTGCATATATCAAAAGACTCTGCCACGCTGTAGTTTCACGTTCTAAGAGAATTTAGAGGAAATGATTTGTACTCGAAAACTAGAAAGAGAATATAATCTCATAAAATACGAACTGCAATAACCTAAAATTTTACTTTTTAATAAAACAGAGTGACGATATTAATTACAAAATAATAAGAAAAAAGTCCTTTTTTAAAAATTGGATGTTGACTGATAGTTTATTAATACTCTATAACTGAGCTTTGGGGCACAGGTGCAAAGACTAATGTAAAAGTTTCAAATAATACAAAATAAAGTAGTACAAGGTAATATACAAGTAGAAATAATACAAAGTAATAAAGGATATATTCCCTGGTATTATTCACAAGATTCGACGTCGATTTTAGATCGGTACAAGTTATGTTTAAATATGTGTTAAAAGTACTTGTCCGGCCCATTATTTTTAAATTAAATTGTTTATTCAGATAAAAATCACGGCCCTTCTAGAACTGATGCATCATAAGTATGCGTACAGAGGAAACTGGGAAAGTTATTTTCAAGAAAGTTAATTAAATAAAAAATTCAAACGAATCCTCCTGTAATGTACAAGAGATATTATTGTGCATCGATCAATGAAAAATATTTTGCACAATAAATATGTTCAAGCTTCTGATATAACCTCCCAGTTTATATTACAATGAGGGCAATTTTTCCTTTTTATTTCGTCCAGCGACCAAATTCTATTCTGTATAAAAACTTACCTATATACTTTTATTGAGAATGTTGAACTGATAATAAATCGCCTTTGAATAAATTTTCAACCGGATTCTGCCGTACAATTTCGTTTTTTTTTATGATTGATTTTTTATTGAATGAATAGTGATGGGTCGGACAAATACTTTTAACACATATTTAAACATAATTTGTATCGATCCAATCGACGTCGAATTTTGTGAATAATACCAGAAGATCCTGAAAGTCTGAGAAGAATCTATTTTCTTCCAAGTCTCTGCCACCATAGTGTAACAAATTACTATACCTTTGATGTGATTTTTTTTGGATTTAAACGCTTCTTAGAGCAATTTCATAATGTTAAAACTCGGAATTACTAGTAAAACACTTGTCCTCCGATTGATATTATAAATTTAAGTGCTGCACGTAACTCAAATGGTAACTTTTTTGATTCATAAGAACTTTCTCGAGTTCCCGATGGTACCCGTAGGAATGAATATTCTGAATTATCATTAAATACTTGGCCTCGAATTGATATCATAAGGTTTAATGCTGGACGTAACTTAGTAATTTTTTTCAATTGATTTTTTTTTAAATTTTTTATTTTGATTTTTTGTTTTTTTATTTCTTACGTTTTATTTGATTTTTTTGACACTTAAAAAAATAATTACAGATTTGTATTTTTTTAAATGTAATGTTCTTTCAGGATTTGTGATTTTTTTTAATTGTTCTGTTGAAATTCTTTACAGTTGGTTTAATAATTTTTTTTATGGAATTTTTTTTTTCGTGATATCAAGAGACTCGGTAGGGTCTCCGGACAAGTACATTGACAGCCCTGTCGTCTGCTGGCCTGAGGCTCTCGCCGAGACTATCTTTTCTCTGAATATAACATAATCGGTAAGATAAAGTTAGAATAGCAAATTTGTGGTGATAGTGAGCTTTTATAAAAAAAATAATACAATAATCCAATTAATGCACGCACAGCAAAATAGAGAAAATTATATAAAAAATAAAGTAACAAAATTTCATAAACTAAAATAATAATAGAGTAACGTAAAGATAAGTAATATAACAACCAAAGATAAGTAAAGATAAGTAAGGTAACAAATGGAACTTAAAATGAAATTTAAAAAAAAAAGGCTTGGGAAAAAAACATTGTGGATTCTCTCACAACGAACGATGCTGCTTGAAAAAATGTAGTAAACATATTGAGTAAGTAGGAAGCTCCGTTTCTCTTGCACCATGAACGGGTCATGCGAAGACGATCGTGTCGATGCATCGCTATGGATGCTTGGCACGGGGCACGATATACGATCTCGTAGTCTCGCACGTTCATTCACAAGAACTTGAGATCGCCCTCTTTTCCTTCTCTCTCTCCCTCTCTCCCTGGATGATTTCCCTCGGTTTTTTCTACGTTTTTCGGCTCGCTTTCATACTTTCTACTTTTATTTCGTATCTCTGTTTTCCCTTCGACGTTTCTGCTGTTTCTTTCCTCCTTTTTTCTCTCCTGCTGCTTACTCGTTTACACACCAGTCGAACAAGGTTGTGCGAGGAAACGACCATACCCTTAAGATCTCTTTTTCTACCCTCTTGCGTACCTTACACTTTCATTCAGCTTTCAAGGGTGAACGCCCCGTGACAGTCCATGCTCCAAGACCCTTAGAAACCTACACACGCATGTGCCTGTATATATACGAACCTTATTTCCGGCTCGCTAGCTGACGTTTTCGAAAGTGTGCCTCCCTGTTTTTTCTTCTCCCCCTTGGCTAGGTACCCCAAGACGGGAGACTTGAATGAAAGAAAGATTGCGACATCGTTGTGAAGGTCCCATCGTAGCGCTTTGCTCGCTTATACACACAAGCCTTATTACGACTTGACTATTGAAAAAGGACTGGTGCACCTCGAATCATTGCAAGGTGCTTCTTTCACAGGGACCACGTGCCAACAATCAGAACAAGTCCTACTGTTGAATGCCTTTCTTTACTGCTTGCTTAACAAGTGTATGAGATTGAATCTTCTCATAAATGAAAACGAATTCTTGCCTGTATATAGGCGAATCTTTGAAATGAGAGAAAACAAATTTCTTGTCATACTTTTATCGATGGTGAGAGACAGCACTCGTGTTGGTATGTAAAACAATAAATGCTCACTTTGCCATATTGATCTACAAATTAGCTGTGTATTCATATCCGACATATTTTTTTATGAATCTCAACTGAAACTTTCGACACGGATGTCAATAAACTCATCGTTTGTAATTTGTGTGGAAAACGAACGAACTGAACCGCTCAAATGCCGCATTCGCTTGCATTCATATTTGCACTCGTACTCGCGAGCAAGCTTCGAAAAATAAAAAATTTGAACTTGTGTAATTATATATATAATTTTATTAAATAAATTTTCAAGGCAACTAAAAATGCGTTAGCTTCTGTAAAGATACTCTGACAGAGAACTCGCTTCCCTAAATGCACTTGTCTTGAGTCGCTACCGCGACTATAGATCATAAGTTGTCAACTGACAAGACAGCTCCATGCGCGATGTAATCTGCCGCTTTCTTCACTTGTTACATAAATATCATAGTTTGTATTTAGATCCATTATTTGCTGGATGCAGCAGGTATTCAGGTGTTATAATACAATGCTCATCCTTGAATAAATAATTGCCGAGAACAATGCGAGCGAGCACTATTTTTAGGTACTTTTCGCCTTTGTTTCAACTCATAAAATAAATGTGGTAATTCTAACAGACATACTTTGAAATTTGTTAATGCAGAGGTTACTCAATTTGATTGGAATATTTAGTGGGCTTCTGAAGATTCGAAGGGCTTGCTTGATTATATGGATTCAATACAATGAGATTTGACCCTTGCCGTATATCCGATATCCAATTCGACCATCGAAATGTTTCGGTCTTCGGAAATGATTACTCCACGATGGTGCGTGAACGTAACTCGTTATGAAACGTAAAAATATTCCAACAAAAGAGTGATGAAAAAATGAGTGTAAAAAGTGTGGTGGAAGTATTGATGAAAACGGAAGGTAATCGATATCCAGCATCCATCAGATACCATGTACAGTGGAAAAAATCAACCCCCTCCCTCGCCTTTATCCTCGGGGAAGGAACCCTCATAAGCTCCCCAAGTATATGAAGAAAGAGAGAGACTGAAAAGAGGTAAGAAAGAAAAAAAGAGGGAAAGAGAGAGACATAAGACTGGGTGTCTATCCGTCGTTCCTCGACATCAACCATCACTTGGTCCCCTCTCCCGCTTCATGGTATGTCTCGACCATGCAAGGGGGAAGTTCCGGTATCGTATAAATCACATCCTTGTTCTCTCTCTGTCTCTTTTTCCGCTCATATATCCGGTCCATCCGGCTTCATGGTTTCCCCTTGGTGCTCAAAACCCTTGTTTCCCTCCCTTCCCCTATCAATTCCTGCATTCGACACATTAGCTCGTGTATAATAAGCCAACCAACGAACCACGTTTTACGAGTTTCCGCACGTGCGACAAGAACGTATTGAAATATTATTATGCCTTATAATTATCGAAAATATTATGTAAAACAATCTCTACATTACAAATTTTATAATCAAATTTGGCCCTTTGACAAATCGTAGGCGAACACTCCTCGCGTAATCCATGTTTCATATTTTATTTACAATAATGAGACTGCAATTCGAAGAAAAACAACTGCGATGGATTATTATATTTGAATGACGAAAGACCAAACTTCGATAACATATTCATTTTTCAACTCGAAAATTTTTCACAGAATAAAAAAACTGAGAGATCGAATTTTTTCAATCTGATTAGATCGGAATTCAATAAAAGTGAATTTCACGTAAAAACATGCAGTCTATAAAAAATATAGGGGAGACCGGGGCAAAACGGGATACCCGAAAAATGAGAGAAATTTTTTTGTCTTTTTTTTTCAATTTTTATACTTATCCGAAAAGAACATGGAACATATTTTTTCCAAACTATCTTGTTTTTTTTTTTATTTTGATTTTTTTTCAAAAAATTCGTTTTTTTCAAATTCTCTTTTTTTACATCACTTCCAAAGTGAAAGCGTTTTTGCACAGATATACAAAAAGTATTTGTGTATCTGCAATTATTGCTTCGCAGATTACTGCCTGACTACGACAGTAATCGCATGTGTGGTTACACCTGCACACGAATCATGTGCCCACTCCGCACAATTTTGGCACTGAATCCATGATTCAGTGGATAAAGAATACACTTTTGTACAAAATAAACATTGGCAATCTTCGTTATTATTCATATAATTAATTTTGAATTGAATTACAGAGGGTGCGTTCGACGTACGTTAGAGCGTTGTAAGCGCTGAGAGCGCTTTCAACGCTTACAGCGGTAAGTCGGAAGCACTCGGTTACGGGTGCAAAATGCACCCAAGTTGCATTGAGAATTAAAATCGTAGTAAAAAAAATTTCATGACCCCTTTTTGCCTCGGAATTTTTTTTTTTTTTTTGCAAGTCGAAAAGAATTCCAGTACATTTCTTAGTTTTTGGGAGTAAAAAATAGACAGAGCTTCCCAAACTTCTGAAAGGTTCAATATTTCCTTAGGTATCCCGTTTTGCCCCGGTCTCCCTTACATATAATATAAATGGGACCCGAATAAAACTCAAAACATTGGTTATTGAAAAAAAAATCAATCGACCTTTCTTCGGGGCAATTACAGACGCAGGAGAAAAGTGTGCAGCGCTATGGAAGGTCTCAAACTAAAACCCCGCATGCTCGCACAACACCTACACACATGTGGTTGATTAAGAAAAGGACAGATGCGAGAAAGTTGGAAGAAAATCGAAGGGTGAGCGGGATCGAAACTTAATAAGAGGGCGAAAATAAGGATCGATGTTTGTATTATAAAAGTTGATGCAATATTGCTAGAGACACGCACATACATACACATACACTTTAACATTCGTTAAAATTACGTAACAGGAATGACGACGGCGACGACCCCTCTGAGTTCGCCGCGGAGGGGTGACTCATCACCTGGCCCGTGCCACACACGAGGGGAGACACGAGGAACCCTCAGAGAGCACAGACTTTGACCCACACCTTTGAGTTTATTACCTGTGTGTGCGCGCGCGTGCACGCGCACGTATGTATAAGAGAGAACGAAAATGAAAAAAAGAAATATATGGCTAAAGGGGGAAGCTGGGGGCAGAGGCAGGTGGGAATCGTGGCACGAGCGAGAATCCCCCTAATTTTTTTGCGGCTGGAGCCGAAGAATAACTTTTAGCGACACAACTTTTTACAGTAATCTTCGGGAATGCGAAGATCTTGCAAATTCATATTAATCATCGGAAGCTTCGAGCTCGCTCATGGATTTCCTTTGCACAAAGTTCATCTCGATCGGAGCTCAAATGAGATCCAACGAGCATAAAATGGATGACAACGATTACCGCCAATTATTATTTTATACATTTGCATGAATCTCACTTTGCTACAGTTTTCTGGGGCATGTCGAGGGAATAATTTCTAAAGAAACGTCTTTAACGCAATTAAAAATCCCTATTATTTATTTTTCGATCGATTGACGAAGTTTATATCTATATTTTCTTTATATATTTTTTTTTAATTTCGTTTGGGAGCACGATTATGTCGGTTTCGACCGGTAGTAAACCTGTTGTGTGTGTTTGTCTTCGTGCCGTGTCGCGTTGTAGAGTTGTTATCGAATAATTTAATGTAAGAAACAAAGGAAATACTCGAAAAGCTTTCATCACTATTTCCAATCCGCTGGGATCGGCAAATTTTGGCAGTCGATCCATGGGTAGATATTTACAAGAGCAAAAAAGTTGCAGATTTTTGTTAGTATTAAAATTTTCGTATATTCGTTTGAGGAAGAAAGAGCCAAATATTGAGATAATTGTTCGTTGATGTTTGGAAAAACTTGTCCACTTTTTTTAAAAAAAGAGCTCTCGTACGCGATTTCTTATTTTGGATAACCGTAACGATGAATCGTAAGATTAATAACCGTAACCTATGACAATACCTATCGAGCTTGTGGTCTGGATCGATTTCACGCCTGGGGAAGAGGGAGGGGAGAAATCGGCGACGATCACCGGACATTCTATTTTTATAACCGTCTGTTAGTGATGATATACTCGGACAGACGCGAACGCATCACTTTTGTATGTAAAGCTCAACCACCCACGAGCGCCTAACGCTCAATTAAATCGATCGTTCCTTCGACAAGCACAGCTTACAAAACATTCTCCAACGAATCCGGTATGCGTGCTCGTAATCCTATCCTAGGTCTCCTAACTCTCAACCTTTTGTGACCAAGTGTAGATCCCATTTTTTGGGAAAGTGCTTTTCAATTCTACTCTTGTAGGAGAATCTTGTTTTTCGATATTTTTCTATCTAAATTCGTGGACTTTAGCGCATGTATTCGCCCACTTCGTCTCCCTAGCTTTTCGGTTTTTATAGGCAGTTGTGAAGCTTTCCACTATTTACTCACTTATGGCACTGATATTAGGCTTTTCTTGTTTCATCCTTTTTTTAGATTTTATTTTTTTTTTAGGTAATGGGCCGTGACAACGAATACTTTTCACACCGACATAGTTATGAAGGTATGAATTTAGAGATCACATCAGCAACGCCCTTTTTCGCAGGCGATCAGAAGAATGAAGCTTCAAAAGAAAAAAAATTCAGTAAATTGGTTTTTTTTTTGGTAATTATTAGTTAGGGATTCATTGTAGTTGTGGGGTTTTCGATGGAAATTCCAAGAGAGAAGGAAAAGAAATGGGAAAATGCACGGGAATGAGAATCCTCACTTCTCTGGCACGTGATCCTGATGGCGACTGGTATATAAATATACAACGTTCCGGCTGATGGCATTTCCTACCATATGGCAATGGTGCGGCCATGATTTATAGCTGTGAACACGCCGGACACCCTTCGAAACCGTAAAACGCAATTAATTGTTATCAGACATGCTCACTTCCAAAAAGGGCCAAATCTTTTGGAGCCTCAATACCGCATCACATCTTTCCACTCGGCTGCTACACTGGAAAAATGAATTAATTAATTGCCGCTTGCGAGTGAAAGTTGTGATTATCATCTGCCGTATTTTCTTATCATATTTGTGGATCAACATCTTGAAAATAATATTAATGAATAATGTCTTTTTTGCAACGATTTGTATTGATGCCTGATGCAACCCCTGGACGGTCATCTCAGTAAAATCCGACTTTAATTGCTCTCTACACAATGGTCCTCGTCAAAAAGTGATAAGGTATGGAAAACCGTTTTAAGAAAAAAATGACTTTTACAATAAGTATTCAAAAAACCAACTCGTCCTAAAAACAAAACTGCTCACGTCATCATTACAAAGGAAAGCCAACCCCCGTAATAAAACGCTCCTTTAAAGATGTAATTAACACCCATCCGAAAAAAAACAGATTGTGTCAAAAATCACATTGATAAATAAAAGATAATTTTATTGAAAAAAAGTGAATCACAAATTTATGCCCTTCAACAAAATTTTTTGTAAAAATAATAAATTTTCGGAAATATTCGGAGAAATATTATTTCGTGACGCCCGATAATTGCTTAACTACGATTTCATCATTCCATTCCGTTTATTTATTTCTACATATTTCTATAGTTACCAAAGTATGCACTGTGTTTGTAATATAATATCCGTTCGATAATCAATCGGTGACATTTCGTGTATCGGAAAGTTGGCGAGAATGCCATCGTGACCAAATACTCGTGTCTGACAGCACATAAGGAATATATCGTTCACTTGATATTCTATATTATTTAGTGGCACTCAAGTATTTATAATTGTATCTCTTTTTCAATGTACATCCGTACTGTGTGTTCATTTACGGTGAAGTTCAATTTATATTCTGAAATAATATGAATTATCAGTTTTCCCGGAAATTGTTCAATCTTGAGAATGCAAATTGTCTCAATTGAACGATAATTCTGGTCGAAAATTTTTTCTGCACCAGGAGAACCAGAATCGTATGCACACGTTTCCATTGATAACGTACGTAAATATTTCTAGAATACGATGGCAAAAAAATGCCAAGAAGTAATGAGGAAATTAGAAAAAGTTCGTGGCAAAAAGAAACGATAAAATCATGAACTGAAGTTTTTATCGAAAACAAACGATGACGAATGATGCAATCACTGATCAAATTTTCAGCTAGCAAATAGATTTTTTTTAGGTTTTGTCGTGATAGCACTATAGAAATTGGACGAAGTAAATTGTGGAAAGACGAGAAAAAGATCGCTGTATTTCCAATCGTCTTAGAAACAAAATCAAGCTCCTTCCCTTACTTTTGAATTTCCATCGTTTTTTTTAAATACCAAATTGTGTATATCTTTGAACTATATTTTCTCAAATGTCTCCGGAAGTTCATGTTCAAAAAAAAACGGGGTTTAGTTCATGCTCGTAGTCTGAATTTTTTATTCGTCAGGCTTTTTGTATGTGCCTATGTCTGTTTTTTTTTTCATTTTGTAATGGCGCATAAGTTTTTTACTGGTTGTGTGGTCGTATGTTAAAACAACCAGCAACGGTCTTAACGTAATAGCTTAGCTCGATAGTATTATAGAGTCTAAGGTCTGATGCACTCGCTTGAAATCCGCGACGTAAGCTATAAGAACTTTTGCTTTTGTCCCATCGCGAACGATTTTATTCCACAATGATAATGTAGCGCTGAGTTATTATTGTCCACAGATCTCGCTATAGATATAAAAGTCGTTGGGCACTCAGAGTTGCTCTGATCGGTCGTTACAGTAGCAAAATACACCATTTACATCGTGTAGGCACTGCACATACTGCGAAATGGAAAAAAAGAAATGAAAAAGGGAGGGATGAAGTGCACGTCACGAGGGACCAAAGTTTGCAAATACGTAATTGATTTAGAGTTATTCCCGCCGGAAACTTGATCGCGAATTCGTCCTCCAAACTCTAACTTATTTTTCACAAGAATTTTCACAATTGCCGATGATCACTCCAATGAAAATAACTCACAGCACGCTCGTCAGTCTCGCAACCCTCTTCCTTTCCTTCCATTTTTTCAATCCCCTCAATATGCTAGCGTATGTTCGCATTGCCATTTACCAACTTTACACGAAAACTTTAAAAAATTGGACGAAAGTTTCATTCCGTAATTCACCGTAACAGAAAAAGACTGAAGTATTTTCATATTTTCATTAAATATTTCATAAAAAAGGCATACGGATCAAAACTTGCCACGCAACTTCAGAAGATAAAATTGACTGCTATTATAATTGTTGTACAGTTGCGACATCACTTTTTTTTTGTAAATCCCAAGTCAAATATAAACATATAGAGTATGTTTCATTATTATTTTACGTGTATTACGAAAAATTAAAAGTGACAAAGGCTCTTCGACACTTGGTCATAAATTTTCTAATCATTACTTTTTGGTGTCTTTATTTGTGAGAAAACTTGGCAACGACCATTCCAAAATGCGAAGACTAACGAAAACCACCGACGTCATGTGCTCGTCAAAGATACTGAAGTATTCGTTTATCACTACGCGAGGGACGAAACTTTTCCGTGCAACATTGATTCAAGCTCGATTAAGAAATTTTCTTATACTTTTCTTCCGATTCTGTGGCTCGTGTTTGACGTGTACTCCATCATGTAATTTCTGCATTGGTATTACTAATAGGTACTTTTTTCTGTGCTGAGCTCTTAAGGAGGGTGGATCACGAAATAAAAATAATCAGAATTTGATAAAATTTGGTGATAACATTCTTTGGCATCAAATATACAAATACAATTTTTTTCAAATTTTTTTACCACGTGGTTATCGAATAATTGAGCGTTAAATCGAAGTTCTTATGAACGAGATGTATAACTGTGGATATGTTAACTCTATGCTTATACACGTGAACTTTAGTGTTCAATTACTCGAGAGCTATGCGGTAGAAAAATCTAAAAAGATTTGTATTGTCTTATATATCTTTAAAGAATAGATTTACCAAATTTTATTAAATTCTTATCATTTTGAAATTCTTAATATTTTTAACATGGTTTAGCATGGCAACATTGTATCTTCGCGATCCACCCTCCTTAAGCAGTTGTTCATTGTGCAAGTAGCTCTCATAACCCAAAACCAAAAAACAGCAAAAATGCTGTAAAAAAAGTGAGACAAGTACATTTACTTCCCCTGAAAGTATCCTCACAAAAATTCGTTAAATAAATGAAACTTATGAAATGCATCAATAGTCAAATACGTCCCCGAAAGTAGCCTCACAAAAAGTTGTTAAATAAATCCCCGAAAGTAGCCCCACAAAAAGTTGTTAAATGAATGAAACCGATGAATAAAAAGCATGCATAAAAAGCAAAAAAATAATTGAAACAAAAAATTTAATTGAAAAAAAATTTGACTGAAAAATGAAACATTTGGAAGACTAAAGAGATACGGGGTACTTATGAAGGGATGAATAATTCGAAAAACGGCATATACTGCGCTGTGTGTTTTTTCAACTAGTTATGGAATACCCTGATAGAGCGTCATGAAAAATATGGAAAAAGCATTGAATCAAACAAAAGCTCTCAATCAAACTTGTTTCATGATTTTATTTTTCTAGCTCACATATCGCTTTGAGAGCATTTGCAAACCGTTTGCAGCCGACATTTTCCATTTGCAATAACATGAGAGCTCTCATATCAACTACGATAAATCCAATCGATAGCTTTTTTTTCGAAACAGCATAACCCACCACCGCGAATCGTTCTATTCAGAGATGATGTAGTCTCGGCGAGCCTTGGACCAGCCGACTATAGGGCTGTCAATGTATACTTGTCCCGTGACTCTACCGACGAGCCTTTTGATAAATTTGAATGTGGCCGCGATCCCATATTGGTAAAATAGGATAGTCAAGATTGAGTAATTTTGTTTGACCTCCTGGAACATGAACAGGCCAATCAAGATTTCCGTTCGCTGCCTCAAGCTAGTTCACATTAAGGAGTTTCGGTACAGGCGATACAATGTTGCCATGCTAAATCGTGCTAAAAACATAAAAAATTTCAAAAAGTTCATAATTTTATAAAATTTGGTGAACATATTCTTTAGTGCCAAATTTGACAATACAAATTTTTTAAGATTTTTCTTCTACACAGTTATCGAGTAATTGATCACTAAAGGTCACGCTCGAGTTCACGTGTATAAGCATAGCGTTTCCATATATATAGGTATACATTCCGAGCATAAGAAATCTGCTTCAATGCGTAATTACTCGATAACAAAGAAGAAGAAAATTTGAAAAAATTTGTGTTTTCGCACCTGATGTTGAAGAACATTATCACCAAATTTGATCAATTTCTTAATATTTAGACTTCTGTACCGAAACTCCTTAACTTGGAAATGAAAGACATTTTTCTAACAAATTAAAATGATGAACACAAAAAAATAAGAATTCGTTGGATAATAATGATTTGAAACCGATAGTCGAAGAAACTAGTCTCAGGAACGAAGGCGTAAGTAGCTCAACTACTCCCTTTGTCCGCGCGGGTAGAGCGTACGCAATTACATACTCGATGCAGCCTTTGAGGGTAGTTAAAGGTCGTTCGTTGTACGAATGACGCCAGCAAATAAAAGATAATATTTTGGATAGAATTGATATTTTTTTTATTTGACGAATACTCAAAACCCTTATGCATTGTACGAGACATAAGAAAAGTGATTATTATCGATTAGATTCATGAAATTACGTCAAAAAATTAAAAAAAAGAAAAACAACGATTTTGCAAGAATCTGGATCTGGATCAGTCAGGTAATATCGTAAAATATTCGTGCAGAAAAATCAATCTCAGCGAGAGATTTTGTAAGTTTATTTAGTCAATTTTAACCGAGACTCTCCGATACTTTTCAAGCAAGTTTCCAAGATTTTTTAAATGTTGAAATTTATCAAAATTGATACTGAACTTTTAATAGTTTATAAATTATTTTTGCTAATTGTGTCGAATCACGGCTCCACATCAAAACAGTTCCAATTTTTTTTATACCATTCTTTATCACCAATTATTTTTATTATTGCTAAACCTGACGCAAAGTACCATTTAGCATTTTGATAAAGCTGTCTCTAATACATGCAAGAGTGTGTAAGAAAAGTGCAGTTTATCTGTGAAAGTGTACAAAAGCTACCAGTTGAAAGATATTGGAAGCTATACAAAATTTTGTTTTCCTTATCGACCGATAGATGGCATCGGGCTCATAGTATTCGCGTTTCTGTATAGCCTGCCAATTTCTTATAATAGCTAGTTGGAGTTTTAGCTTCTTCCAAGAAATTGTAGCACTGATTTGTGTTGTTTAATATTATTTCGATCGATTCTGGCATTTTCACTCATTTGAAAAAACTGATGTTTTTCTATCAGTATGAAGTCTTTCAACAACTCTGGAAACTTGGGAATACAGTCGTGGTAAACCGAGGGAAAGTTTTACAAGAGTTTCGGAAACTTGCTCACGCGAGATATTCGCGAGGCTTGCGGAAAATCACAACTCTACCACTGAACAGTAGAAATATTCGTTTCCTCAGAAAATGAGTTTCGGGGTGCGGATCAATGCTTTTGTATATAAGTTTCTATACTTTATGCTATAAAAAAATGAGTTCACATGCTTAGAGAAAGATGTCTTCGGTAAATTTCTTATTTTACAAGTATCTGACAAGTACTTTTAACACACATTTAAACATAATTTGTATCGATCCAATCGATGTCGAATTTTGTGAATAATACCAGAAGATCCGGAAAGTCTGAGAAGAATCGATTTTCTTATAAACATCTGCCACCATAGAGTAACAAATGGACTAGCTTTCATATAATTTTTTTTTTATTTAAAAGCTTCTTAGAACAATTTCATAATGTTGAAATTTGGAGTTATTCATTAAATACTTGTCCTCCGACAGATATCATAAATTTTAATGCTGCACGTAAATTAGATGAAAGTTTTTTCAATTGATTTAGCTTGTTCGAATAAAATAAGAAGAATGGGGCATCGGTTTCCAAAATGATTTCAAGCGCGATTTTTCGGTTTTTTATTTCTTCCGTGTTATTTGATTCTTTTGACACTTTAAAAATAGATACAGATTAGTATTTTTTTTAATATTTTTTCAAGATTTGTGAAATTTTTGATATTTTTTTACGGTCTGAAATAATTTTTATTGCGACGTTTGAGAATTTTAGTTTACATTTTTTAAGGTTTATATTAAATACTTTAAACCCATTAGGTGAATTTATATTTGAAAATAGATAGTATGGTATGAAAAATATATTCTTTAAAATAGATTTTTCTGAAACTTCCATACATACAAATGTGAATTTGGTATTTATTACATGGATAATATTTGGCCGATTTTAGTATCTTAATCATACTTTCTAAATATATTGTATTGCTGTAACTGTTGGATTTTTTCTATTTTAAAACAGGTATGACGAGTCGCTTTCGAGAGTCTACAGGAGCGATAGTGTTTTTCAACTATTTTCGATAACTTTCGAAATTTATTTCTTTAATATTTTAATTATTTCAGTAGTTCAGAGAAAACTACAATTTAAGGTATTTTTTATTTTTTTTTCTTTCGATTGCGACCTCCTTGAACTCTAAAGTTTAACCTAATGAAAACATATGAATTACTTATTTTTTAATTGCATCAAAAACTGGTGCATTTTTTCACCTACATTTTTGATGTTTACTCGTTTTGCTTCCTCATAAAGCTATGTGATGATGAAATTTTTTTATCAGTTTTCAATGTCATTGTGCTAAAAATGTCCCAAAACATCGAAAAATCATATCTAGAAAAAATGTCCGGGTGTGTGTGTGTGTGCGTGCGTGCGTGTGTGTGTGTGTTATGGCACTGCAGAATTCAAACTCTTATAACTCAAAAACGATTTGAGATACAGGGCTACCGTTTTGCACAGATGTTAATCTATACAAGCTCTCCATTCTCTGATAATTTTGTCAGAATCTGTAAAAACAAAATACGAATCCCACGACGTTATGAAATTTTCATAAAAAGGGTGTCGACGCTCTAACTTCCGAAAATTTTAAGATTTATTACTAATTTTTTTTTTTTTATAAATAGGTTATCATAATAGGAAGGTTGGTATTGAATTTGGGAAATATCGGTTGAACGGTTTAAATTTTATGATTTTTTGAATTTTACGAAAATATGGGTTTTTTGAGGGTGGGGATCAAATGTTGGAATGACTAAAATTTCGAACAGCTAAAATTTCGAGTTTATAAACTTCGAATGATAATACGGAAACAAATAGATTCGACTAGAGCTTTGAATGCCGAAAATAAATAAAGCAGAAACTGCAAGGTTCGAAGCACGTTTATATCGAAAATAGAATGTAACAATCGCCCATAGGACGATGACTAAAATATCGATTTTTCGAAAATTCGACTATCACTCTTTCGATTCATAAATTACTACGGTCAGCGATACTGTGAAAATTCACAATTTTGAAAATATAATAACGAAAGACCAAATATTACTGAGGTCGAAATACTGAAACACCAAAAAGTCGAACAGTCAAAATTAGAAAGTCGATCAATCAAAATAAAGAAATGCAGTGGAGCTCCAAATACACGCACTCACTTACTCAGACCGGTAATCTCCAATTTTAAACATCGCCATTTTGACTTTCGCCTTTTCGAGTTACCGCTATTCCGCATATCTAAGTTTTATAGGCTCGAAAAATTCACTTTCGATTTTTTGATACTCCATATTCTGGTCTGTCTGTAAAACTCTCCATTTTGAATTCGAAAATATGAACTTTTGACATTCGGATGGTCTGTTAAAATTGCATTCGAAATGAAAACTATTGAAATATATATTTTCGGGTAAACACGAATTCAAAGATGGAATTTTTTATTAAACACGCAATCTGCTGAATAGTCGATCGGGAATAAGAATTTCGAATTACTTATTTTTCTCCAAACTGATATCACAACTTTTAAAATTTTGAAATATCGACCGTTCTACAATTCAGTTATTCGATATATTGAACCCCACCCGTTTTTTGAAAAAAACGTCTAACCGCTTTAATTTTTGGAAATTTTGTAAGATATCGTTTATACGTCTGTACTTTCCAGCAAACTTGTCGGAATTATTTAATTTAAATGTAAATAGAAAAACGATGAAAATTGAAAGTGGCAAACTGTTTTTTTTGATGGCTCGTCATTCAGTTTTTTTTTAATGGATTTAAACAAAGAGATAAATTTATGTTCGTAAAAGAAGGTAGAGAAAATACATTATTCCCTTGTATACAAAAAAAAACACTGAAAATAAAAATTTGCACATTGCTTCCTCAAGATGGTCAAGATGCACGGTGCTCAAAGCTTACTCTATACTCTATGAGGTGCTATACTTTTTATTTTGTTATCCTCTCACTAAAGAAGCACCCCAAATAAACCGAAAAGATTATTTTAAAAAACTGTTGATGAAAACGAGACTTAAAAACCGACTTGTATTTAAAAACTGACTGCGAATCCGAGCCGAGATTGTGAGTAACCACATACTTTTTTGTTATTTTTAAAATATAAAAAAAGTTTGCGTTTCCTATGAAATGACGTAAAATTTATAATGTATTAATATTATGTTTAAAAAAATGCAGAGATTCGAGAAGTTGTAAAGATTAACATCTCTTGAAAACAGAAGCTTGGAAACAAAGTTATATGTGTTTCAATTTTACAGTACATGAATATACACAGACAAACACAAAGGAAAATATGTCTTATAAATATTATTTTAAAAAATTGTAAGACATTTTAAGTACGTTCACATTAAACCGGAAAATATTAAAAAATATAAAAATTAAAATTATAGTAATCGTATTTGGATAATACCAAGTATGGTATTATTTTCAACTTCGATTTACAGCTTTCAGAGATGCTATTATGTTCTTACACATATCGTTATAAATGCTTATTGGGGATGTTCATAGTTATCATGAACATATGTGGCTAAAAACCAACTAAAATGTAAAATAATAGTACAACGATATATTTATATATAATTTTGCTTAATAAATATTTTCAAAATTGCATTATAAATACAAATTTAGAAAAAAAATCATAGAGCTGATATATCCTTTTGAAATTTGGAAAAGTTAAAAGTCGCTAAATGAGTTAAAATTTTATTAAAAAAAAAATTAAAGATACCGAATTGCTTTCTCAAGCTTTTAGAACAATGCTGAAAGCTTCCTCTATGAGGAAGCCAAAATGAAAAATATAGCACCTCATAGAGTAAGCTTTGAGCATCGTGCATCTTGAGCACCGTGCATCTTGACCATCTTGAGAAAGCAATTTGCAAATTTTAATTTTCAGCATTTTTTTATTTAGTGAAAAATCTGGTGCCATAATACATTTTATGTACTGTAACGGTACGATTGTGATAGTGCACGCCATCACGCGTGAATTCGAGCTTTTTATTTAAATAAAGAGGGGGTATGAAAGAAAAACGAGAATGGGGTGTTTCAAATTTAAAACATAAATAAATAGTTCATTACGACCCAAGGCCCGAAAGTTGAATTTACTTGAAAATTACTTTTAAACTTATATTGAAAATTACTTTTAAGAGTATGGATCAGTCGACTAACCTCACTTTGAATTTTCAAAATCGAAATTCTTTGACACAGTTTGATCGATTAAAAAAAGGCTTTGTCAGCCTACGCAGAACGATTGCAAAAATCGACTGACAGAGCCATTTTTTAATCGGCCAAACTGTGTCAAAGAATTTCGATTTCGAAATTTGCAACTATCTCTCTCGCACTCATGGTTGCGATATACTGATTGATCCATCCTCTTAAAAACATCAACAATATTAATATCTATTAAATCTATGTTATACGTTTTTTTCTAATTTTACTATTTATTTTCTTTATTACAATTACGTAAAGTAATTCTGAATTCACAATTGCTGAATGTATAATTGAAAATACTAAACGATCTTTTGTGAGTACCGAACTTATATCGTTGTGATTTTGATTGTCCGAATCTTCATTGTTTTTTCTTCTTTTACATGTAAGTGATTGAACAGTTGCTTGATTTTTGAAAGGTAGTTTTATTCCTGGCTCAGAATGTGATGCCTCAATTTTTACGTTGTTCATTGCTATGGCCGAATTGTCGTTAAGCATCATTAGTTGCGACTGAGCATACAACAGATGTCAAAATTAAAGCGGGCGCGTAGTGCCCGGGTTAATGCCAATATATGTATGTATCACCGGCCGCAAAAATCCCGTCAGAGCGCACTATCGTCAAGCGGCCACGGAAATCGCTCTTCCTGGTCTGAAATGCAGCCAGAAAGTGCGTACTTTCGGGTAGGGGAGCAAGAAAAAAAATTTATTCAATAAGGATTTTTTGAAATTCAATTTACAAAAATAAAGATGATTCCAGTCTGAGCCGCTTTTATTGTTTCATGGGATTTCCGATTTTTCCAATATTTTGCATCTCTATTCCACGATGGCTTTTTAAATTCAAAAATAGCAAATTTTGCCTTTTAATTCTGACTCGATACAATTTTATGACAATTTTAGATTTTACCCCTCAATATAATTTCGCAGTCACTTTTAAAAAACACAAAAAAAAACAATTTTTCTTTTCTGATCAGAGTTGATACAATTTTGTAGTAAATTTGTCAGTTGCTTTTGAAAAAGAAGCAAACAAATTTTTTACAATTTTTACATAATTAAAATTAGAATAAAAAAAAAAATCTTTTCAATTTCAAGTCACTCAGAAAAAAATTGAATGAAAAAAAAATAATAATGAGGATTGAGTCACATCAGGAATCTTGAAACAGAATGTGAAAAGAAAGGAATTCTACCAAAAATCTTGTGACCGAACGAACCCGAGCGGGGCCTTCTTGGATAGATCAGAAAGGAAATTTGTTTTTAGCTATGAATTGCCTTCTGACTCCTGACTGTTTTTTTTTTTTTTGCGAAAGCACATTATGAGTCAGACTTTCGAGACAAGACTGCGACCCGCAGCTTGGCCTTTTACACCCGACAAGACAAAGAAATAATAATGATAACTCACCGTCCAAAAACCGTTTATTGGTGCTTTATTTTTATGGCTGAGTTGTAAATGGTCGGATAAATCAGCATTCACGTCGCGCATGCGCTAGAATTTTAAATTTCACAAAATAAATTCAATTCACTAAAGATTATGAAATAAAATTTCTATTTCAAATTGCTAAAAACAATGATGGCCCCCAAATGTCCTTTTGAATCTCATCAATTTCGATTTATTCAATTGACATGAATAAAATAAAAGAATCACGCAATCGGAGATTTAGTTTGGAGAAATGTTAATTCAGAGAAAGTATAGTCTCGGCGAGCCTCGGGCCAGCAGACGACAGGGCTGTCAATGTACTTGTCCCGAGACTCTACCGAGTCTCTTGATAGCGAATATTTTTTCACTGATATGGTTCTCTACGTTGTTGATTTTCTATGGTCATAATATCTTGAGAAAAACAAAAATGGCTTGCGCCATCTTTCAAAATTGAGCTTCAGAGCTTTCTTTTCGCGAGGTTTTTTCTTTCACCATCTATAAGCTGTTGAAAGACGGCAAATGATCAAAAAAATCGCCACTTTTTGAGACTTAGACATCGAAAACTATGGAGCTATCGACTTAGATAGCGAAAACTATGGAGCCGTCGACCTAGACATCGAAAACTGTGGAGCCATCGATCAAGATAGCGAAAATTATGAAGAAATATACCTTGACATTGAAAACCATGGAGAAATATACCTGGACATCGAAAACTATGAAGCTATCGACCTAGTATTATATACACACTGCTAAGCCGATCCTCACAGACGTATCGTGTGCTATGCGTAAACCAGGCGCTGGTATCGCCTACTGGTGCGCACGTTCTCTCTCTCTCTTTCTTACTTGATAACGCGCAAGGAGAGAGGGTAGCCGTGTTCAGTGTAGTGCGTGACAAGAGAGCTGTGAAACGTATATATCAGTCCCGCAGCGGACGTAAATCCAAATGTGAACAAGCTCAACTTACGCCCCTCTGTCAATAAAAAATTGAATTTCTCGTGGAGCGCTCGGTTTTTAGGTAGATGGGTGACGACTACATGATTTTTGTACCAACTATATTTTTCGAAAATTCCAAAAGACGAAACTTATTTTAAAATAATAATTTTATTACTTTAGAAATATAATCGGTAGAGAACCAACATTTTTATACAATTTAATTACTAAAAAAAACGTTTGAAGAGTTCATTTTGACTAGCGTGGTACAACAGTTCCCTTTGCTGTCCAAAGTGTTTACTGACCAAAGTAGTATTGCAGTGGAGGAAAATAAAAAAATGAATGATATAAAAGTTTGCCAGGATAAAAAATGATGGTTTTGTAAAAACTGACAAAACGTGGCGAAGCAAACGAACGACAAAATATGACAAAAAGGACGAACTTTCGTCACATGTGAACATATATTGAATGCAGCGTTGCCAAACGTTACTCAATCTATTTGTGGTGTAACCTGAATGATTTCTCATCAGATATTTTTAAATATTTCACCCGATTTTCAACGGTAAGGTTAAAAAACTAAAATACGTATGTATCCTTGAATAACCACGAAATACAACGATCAACTTTTTTTTGCGAAATCTTGGATATAACTAATGAAAAAATTCAATAATTTTTCATGTGTGTACGACTTTCATGTGCTGGAGTGATAAGTGTCAAAGAAAAGTCGATATTCAATATCAAGAGACTCGGTAGAGTCTCGTTTAATTAATTTGCTGCTGAACTGCATGGTAACTAGCGTCCGAATTTCGCAAATCTATCCAGTGCATATTCATTTTTGCCTATAAATATATAAAATCCCGTAATCGTGGATAGCGAATATTCACTAACTAATAGCGAAATTCACCTTAATTTACTAAAACTACATATCTCGAGATTGGTTGGACGGATTTATTTGCAACAAGAACCAATGGAAAGGGAAAATTCGAAAAAAATGGTGTCATCAATTTTCAGATTTTGAATGGAGCCGTTTGACAACTCTATGATGTTATAAAACCAGCTTTTTCGCGTATCTTCTAATACTTGGCGTCGAGCCGCTACCGCGTCTTTTGATAAATAGAAAAACCCCCTTATATCAGTGTACTTTGATCAGAGGATCAGAGAATTTTAATGCTAGACCTTTTCACTTGGTATAAGTCGTGGAATACAGTATCTGGTTTTTTCTATGACCATCGGTTACTCTGACTTTGTCAGAAGCTTATTATAGAAGCGCACACACCATGTTTTGTTTACGCGAAAATACCGCACCTGTGGCCCTCTAGCGGATTTTTGCCTCACCAGGCTAGTATGAGAAGAAAAAACTCCGAACCATTTCATCCTCCTCCTCCTTCTCCTTATTCTTATCAAAAATGTACAAATGTACATAAACATGGAATAATGGAGTGACAATCCTCGATTTTGCAAAGATCTTATGTCTATATTATGTAACAAAAGTACGGTGAGGTTTTAAGATTACGGCACCGATATTAGAACTTCGCCTTTTGCCTTACTGCGACATAACAAAAAATCCTGAGAACGGTTGGCATAATTCCTCGGAATGCAAGTTAAGAAAATTTAAAGGTGATTTTCGCTTCAGATAAAACTGACTGGTCATTACATGAACCCCCTCACCATGACTTTTCCCTTATAGAGTAAAAAGATTCTCAATAATCCAGAAGTTTCGATATTCGAATATTGTACCGTTCTCCAAATGTCGAAACGTTTCAGTAAACAATTTAACCTTCAAATGATTATGACGAATTTAATCAAATTTGTCACTTACGTCTTATTTTTTTTTTTTTTTACCATTTTAATGCAGCTGCATCCCAATACACTCGTGTAAACTAGAGGCCTACCCCGCTCTTTTTTCGGTAGCAACATTGGAAGCTTAATTTTGGTAACAACGTTGTTGCGCAGTTGTCAGATCAACATGATTTTGAATGGCAGGGTGTCAGCTCGACCCAGAGCTACTCTCTACTGTGTCAACTGTGTCGCGCAACTCGCTATTGTTTAACTCTCCAAACGTAGCAACTGTACCCTGTGCAAAGTGCCCAACCATGTCAACAGCACCTAGCTCTATCTGGAACTTTGTATCTGGACTATCGTCGATAGTCCAGATACAAAGATGTCAGTAAAATTGGAAACAAGTCCTGTTGATACAGTCGCAACGTCTCAGCAGTTGTTAGCCATCAGAGATTCGAATTGTATTGAAACAAGAACTCACTCGTCTAAGAAAAATGTTACAACAAAGTTTGCTGATGCTGCGATACTCGTTGAGCTGTTTCATTTCTTCCTATTTTCCATCGTCATCTTCGTCATCCGATAATCGAGCTCGGCGCTCTTTGTTTCTTGTGCGCTTGTTCGTGGTCGTTTCATTGTTACTAGAGATATCATACACAAGTTTTGTTTCGATGGTTTTCTTAGATTTTCCGACCGTTTAGCTGCATCTTTAAAGCCTCTGTAGTACATGTTCACAACTTTTGATCGGTCAGAAGGATTTGAAATTTTATCCTTTGCTTTCCTGTGCTCAGCGAGTATCGCAGCATCAGCAAACTTTGGGTCGAGCTGACACCCTACCATTTTGAATGAATTAACTGCTCAACGAATGCTTAAGGATGTATATAAGCACTAGGTTCTATTTCAGATGGTACTCTAATTTTTTTGTATATTATAGTCCAAGCTTAAAATTTTATCTCTGTGAAATTTCAAGGTCCCTTAACGACTGTTCAAACGAAATATTTTTAGTCAAAAGAACACAATTTTACGTGTCACATATAGCCACAATGACTTCGAAGCCTGTATAACTCAAAATTTGATGTAGTTTTATATCAAATGTTAATCACAAAAAACATCTATTATATGCGTTGAACCCTGAGGATTTTAACGGTTCGTTAAAAAAAGGGAGTCAACGGAAATTTGAATTAGAAATATAAAGTTAAAGACGACAAATGCTCATGGAACCTCAGGATTTCATAACCCGTGAAGTTGTGGCAACGTCGCACAACCTATAAATGTAAACATCTGTACAATGCTCTATGGAACTTTTTTGAGGTTATGGTAAGCTCTAACCTCCGCTGTCAACTGCAGACTATGTCCGATGTTGTCAGACGTTAGCTTTTCATACTGCACTACGGAGTGGTGTTAATAACTCTGCATAAAATCGTTTTCGTAATAAAATGAACTTAAATATTATTTACCATTAAAAAATCATTACAAGATTTCTTAATAATATTGTGCTATATATGATTGCCCGTGGTAATTTCTTTGAAAAAATATGGTCAAAGATTGTCCATTGACTAGTACGAACCGCTTTTTACATCCTTAAGTTATGGTGGCGATTGAGTAAATGTCATGCGAACATTGACTTAACAACGATTGCTCAATCTCATGGCATAGTTCGTAAAACTTCTTTTAGTTTACGCTTGTCATTTTCTCAGCTTAATATCTTTATTGAAGACAGATGAAATTGACTGCAACAGACATCTACATAGACAAAATAGCCCTCTTAGCAAAATCCCCACTGGAGGTACCGAGCCGTGAAAGCGGTTCAAGGTCTTTCAAGGGGTTTGCTGTATCGTCAATTTATATTTATACTCTATTTAATTTTTACTGGTTCAATAAGTTTTATGCGTAACTTCTTCTACTTTGGTGATTGTTGACTTAGTATGCATAAGAAAATTATTCCTCATGCCCCGGAAGATACAACCTGAGCTTTTCGTCTTTTTTACAGATAAACCTTCATGTAAATCATTTCGAGGATTAATGGTATAAATCCATTTGAAAATAACATCTTTCCTCTCCTTTTTTCTTTCACGCCCGTTTTATCCAATGAATATCGAGCAATTTAATATTCAATTTGTTGTCAAGTTTCTTTGCAATCTGGTCGATTTTTGCCGATCATCGTAAGGAGAGAAACCTCTGGGGATAAAAGCTGCGCGAACCGTTCAAGAGCCACTTTCGATGCAAATTCATTGTACCCTGCGTACATGAGTTGCCACACCCCCTTAATGTTCATTTTGCATATATGTATATTGCTTGAAGATCTTTTCAATTTATTCTCACGTACGAGTAGAAAATTGATATAAAGCTGCGGCTATTCACTATCGAAGTATTGAATGTGAAGCTCCATTCCAGCCAGTAGCTATTTTCCTTCAGTTCTTCTTGTCCTACGGCTCGATATTTTTTCCTATCATCAACCAGTTAAAATACAATGTATTAACAGATGGAAAAATTCAAGAGAATGAGTGCAGAAGTTTCATATCAAAAAACGCTATGTTTTTACATTGTTTAAATCAGTTGGACAAATTCCAAAACTTTGAATATTTTTCAGAAGCAATTTTATTCAAATTTGTTGTTAATTTTCCACTGTATACTCGAAGAAAAAGGTATAGAAGAAATTTTCAAAAACATAAGTAAACGTGTAACTGATGATGAAAATTCGTTTTTTTTAAATTACCTGCATCTAGTTTCAAAAATTGTATAGTGTATTTGGAACTTTTGTATAGGGGCACGTAGGAAGAATTTGCTACCATTAGCTCTTCGAGACGTAACTGAATTTTCAGTACTTATGGAAGTAGATCAGTACGTAGGAATTGAAGTGGATATATAAGGGTAGGGGGAAAACAACCCCTACATATAACTTATTCATGGACCTGTTGAGGCGTTCGAGATACGTTTAGAGATGGGGCCAGAGGAATATTACATTGGCAGTAGATATAAGGGCAGTTAGCACCATTCCCTTGCTATTTAAGGGCAGAGGAGGAAAGAGGAGAGCAGAATTGTAAAGAGCAGGGGATAAAATCACGACGGTGCTGGCCAAGGACTCGTGAAATTGCCCTCTTAAAATGTACAGCTTGTCGGCTCTTCTGCTGCGTCCTCATCCTCTTCCTCTTTCCACTTACTTCCTCTTTTATGTATAATATACATGTATATACTATATTATTTATATTCAGCGATGACAGATGTTAAATCGAATCGCCGTTGGTCTTACAATCGAATTCGGATTCTCACCAGGGTCTTGAATATTCAATCCAAAATGTTCGGAGCACCGAAAAACTTTTCGCAAATCTTGTTATCCGATTTCATTTATTTTCAATTTGTTTGTTTATTTAAAGTTTTTCTACGACAGTTATGCTCAAAGTAGATCACATAAAAATTGAAGTTTCATAACTGACTTGCAAATTCATCACTCTACACTTCTTTCTAATATCGAATAAAGATGAAGAAGAAATAGCGGAGCAGTGATTTTTCATCATCAAAAGCTCAACTCAACAAGAGTCTGAAAGTGTGATATCTGCAAGGAAGATGAGCAAATCTTGAACAAGCATTTTCTTCAGGAGTCCTGCAGCACCATTCTACGAACCAAGGTTAGCATTCGTGGTGTCACAGCAGAGAGACTTGGTTTACACGCTGGGATTTAAATTTTGAAGAACTTGGGAACCCACGTAGAGCTAGATGTAGAGGCGATGAATTTTATATCAACGAAGAACGACCAGAAAAATCTACTTTTAGAATTGGAAAACAGTCTCTAGTTCCGTGATTCATATATCGTCTATAATAACATATTCTGTTCGTCGACGTTGACACTGTGGATCGTTAGGGTAAAAACTGCTCTCCATTATCTTCAAAATCGGAAAAATGAATAGTACAAAACTTTGGGTGTCCCAGGGTTCCATACAAATACCGAATATGAAAATAACCTGCAATGTAAGAGGAAAGAAATTGAATGTTTTTTTTTTTTAACAATTTTTGTTGTATTCATTATCCCTATATTTATTAATGACTTCAATCAACGGGTAGTCGGTGCATGGATTCGCATAGAGTAATTGTGCTTTTAATAAATTGGAGATCTTTGTCAGAGGTTGATAGATTTTGCTTCCTCATAGAGGAAGCTACGTGATGATGAAAATTTTTTCTTCCATTTTTCAATGTCAATGTGCTCAAAATGTCCCAAAACATCGAAAAATCATATCCAGAAAAAATGTCCGGATGTGTGTGCACGCGCACGCGTGTGTGTGTGTATTATGGCACTGCACAATTGAAATGCTTATAACTCAAAAACGATTTGAGATACAGGGCTACCGTTTTGCACAGATGTTAATCTATATAAGCTCTTCATTCTCTGATAATTTTGTCAGAATCTGTAAAAAAATACGAATCCTACGATGTTTTGAAATTTTTATAAAAATGGTGTCGACGCTCTAACTTTCGAAAATTTTAAGATTTATTAATAATTATTTCTTTATAAATAGACTACCATAATAGGAAGGTTGGTCTTGAATTTGGGGAATATCGGTTGAGCGGTTTAAATTTTATGATTTTTTGAATTTTACGAAAATATGAGTTTTTTAAAAAATCGTCTAACCGCTTCAATTTTTAGAAATTTTGTAAGATATTGTGTATAAGTCTGTACTTCCTCTATACTTTCCAGCAAAGTTGTCGGAATTATTTAATTTCAATGTAAATAGAAAAACGATGAAAATTGAAAGTTGCAAACTGTTCTTTCTGATGGCTCGTCATTTAGTTTTTTTTTTATGAATTTAAACAAAGAGATAAATTAAAGTTCGTAAAAGAAGGTAGAGAAAATACATTATTTCCTTGTATACAAAAAAAATGCTGCAAATTAAAATTTGCAAATTGCTTCCTCAAGATGGTCAAGATGCACGATACTCAAGCTTCCTCTATGAGGAAGCCAGAATTAAAAATATGTAGCACCTCATAGAGTAAGCTTTGAGCATCCTGCATCTTGACAATCTTGAGGAAGTAATTTGCAAATTTTTTCATATAACATTCAGGTCTTCATACTATTTATAGTTTTCTCTATTTTTGAGACTTCGAGTAAAATTCGAAGCCATTTCTTTTTGTGAAACTACACTCCAATGGTAAATTTTTGTGAGCCTCCAAATAACATTTTATAGTGTTTTCGTGTTGAGGGTACAATTTTACACTAGAACGTGTATTCGGTAGGGTCCTAAATGTTGTGAATGACCCGAGTTTTTAACTGATTTTTTATATCAATACATCTTCATAAAGTGAATTGAAAAACAAAGAAAACCATTCGAATGTCCGGGGATATTCGTTATCAGACCTATGCCTAGAAATACGTTACCAAATGCCTAAAAATATAAAATAAATGGAAGATATTCAAATATATATAGTTTCACCAAAGGATTTTTTTATCATAATTCTTTACATTCCGTAAACTTAATCAAAGTAATATCATTTGATGAAAAAATCTATAAAACAAAGCAACTGCTTCATGTTCGAGGTATTAAAATTCACAGAAAGACTACAATTTACGTTATTTTTTTCGAGTAAAAGTGGAAAATTTTACGCTTTACCCAATAGTTTCGAAACTTTTTCATCACTTTCTAGAGTTACTAAAAAAATTACGAGATAATTATGATCTTTCGGTTTCAGATGTTAACATGATGATTTCGGTAACTCTAAATTCAATTATTAATCTATATATAATTTTCTGTTAAACGTTTTTTTTTCAAAAGATCATAAGTTTTAGACTCCTATTAAATTTAATAGGAATGTCCACTTCAGGCTATTTTATAAGCGAGATTCAAGTTTGCCTATTTCAATCGGAGAGTCAACGTTTAAACGTAACTGGCGAAAGGGAAAATTTTATTGTCTTTCTACTAACTCACAGTATAAGCGATGCCTATTATCGATAAAAAAAGCAATACTGTAACCATAATTTTTTTTTTAGAGAAAGTCTCGCTTTGTGTAATTTTATTGTTTTGTAGAGAATATTTTTTTTCTCACTATTGGGCCGTAAGTGCTCATCAAATCAGCCATATCTATCTTAGTGCACGTTTTTACATATACGTGTACTTCTTCATTTATTGGACATGATTCACCTGGCGTCTACGCAGTCTCAACCGAGTCTCAACGGTCACGGACAGTGGCCACGAATTGTTTGATACGAGTGAGGTGGGCCTCCCTCAATACTTGTTAGTGTCAGCGCGCCTTGACAACACCCTTTACAGACATTCATATACATATGCATACGTATATACTCGATACATTGCCGTTTTCGTGCCGCAATGTGCGTTCTTAGATTTGAACGGTGCACGCCATGCCAACGCAAAACTCACCCCCGCGATGACTAATGTCCATTACAGCACAATATTGCATCGAGTTCCTTTGTACTCGAGTTGTATTTCAGTGTTCATCTCTTGATGCTCGTTCATTTATAAATTCATTTCCTCACATCAATAAATTTGTTAATTGAGTTTGCAGCTTTCTGCTGGGACTGACAGTGTATAGGGAGAGTATTCAAGCTTATAAATATCTATGATGTTAGCAAAATCAATTGAAAAAATAACTATTTGAAGAAATAAATAATCGAATAAGCGAGCGTGATGTTTCAAAGATTTTATTAACGATTATGCTTCAAAACAGTCGCATATTTTGGGCAAAATGGTTGTGCCATTTTTTAATTTTCTTTAACAAGAATAATAGGAATTTTGTAAGACAAACTATTTGAAATGAACGTTGATACATCTAACATGATAAGAGTTTTTTGTGGAAGGAAAAGAGTCGAGCGTTTAGATTAGATTACACTCCAATAAACATCAAATATTGAAACAGATCTGCATTATGAATCAAAAATTAAGTTAGGAATGAAGATTTTTTAGAAAGCATACTTATGACGATAGGATCGATATAACAAATGTCTGAAGAAGGCACTGTATATGATTTCCAACTCAAACAAGTGTCGTTTTTATCTATGAACAAGAAAGTTTGCTTTCTTGACGTAATAGAAATAGACTTTAGTTTTCATGCACATCAAGCCTACAACATCTATTATAGAACACGAATGCGCAGTTGTTTTCAAGATATTCTGAAAAAAAAAATGCGGTTAAAGTTCCGTAACCTGCTCCAGATCCTTATTGTTTGATACTTCTACATTCGATGGCTATATTATTGTAAATAATGGTCAGCAATTTGTGAGGTATACACTTTCATATACACTCAAGAGATTAAAAGATGAAAAATCTATTTCTCGAGCCATCCAACTTGTAATGAAAACTCAAGAAATTATGGAAGCTTTTTTTTGAGAATATGGTTTTAAAATAGGAGATTCGAAAGACTGTGTTAGTTAGTAGTTTTCACGAGGCGCGAAGCGTAGCTACAACAACGAGCAAATCAGTGGATGACGAAGTGGTTGGGTGGCGGATCGCGCCGTAGCGACGTCTAGACGCCGACGTCGCTGCACTGACTCACTCGACGCGACGCTCCAGCCGGCCTATGCATGGGGTATGGAACAGGAGAAGCAGGGAGAAGTTTGGCTAAATATTGCGTGCACGCAATACATGACGTATCGCGACTCTATCGAAATAGTTATACTTGTCCCTTGCAATTTGTGCCAACCCATGTTATTCCGTGTTGAAAAAATTACATCACGCGTCTAAAAAACTATTCGAAACGAGGAATTATAAATTTTCAACTGGTAATCGATCCTCAAAGCTCGACACAAACTTCCCTGCAATCTCCAAGGCTCGAAGTTTTTTCCTTCAGGGATTTTTTCAATCGCTTCAACGATTGTCTGATATTTTGGCTCTTAAGCTCAATATTTATGATTAATCATGCAACCGTACACTGAAGCTCAGATTGCAGACGTCGCCATAAACTTTTTTATTTTCTATATTTATTTGAAACATTAATCATTGGCGCCTCGTAAACTCCACTGACTCATGTTTCCTTCAAATGGATAATTTGCCGCTCTCTCTTTTTGGATTTCATATACACATGTGTATATATAGCGTGGTTAAATACTATATCAGCAAGACTACTCAGAGTGGCATAGTGTCACGCGAGAAACCGCTGATATTTCATACGGACGACGCAGAGAAAAGTGGAAGAGATAAATAGACGTATCAACAAATTTTAACACAGGATTGTTGGATTAAATGGTATTTATAATTTTACGATTTGTTCTTGATTAAGCGTAAATTTTACAGGCCATTTGAACTTGTACAGTGGCACTTTCAACGGTTTTACGTTTTTTTCCTTTATTTCATCGCTCTTCGCACCGTTCCCAACCAGTCATTCTGATTTTTCTTTCTTTTTTACCCCTCTTACTGACGTCGGACGTTCGGCGCGCCAACTTTGAGCTTCAACGTTACCGTTCCATCCCGTAAGCGTGAGAAAAAAAAACAAGAAAATACTATGCCGTGGCTTTCTATTAATAGTCTCGTAATAAAAGTTATCAGGAAGATAAATAGAATCAAACGACGTCGAAAGACCTGTTGGGTGAAAAGAGCGGGCTAATCTTACAGCGCTCTACTTTCTGGATCTTTTGTAAGTCGAAATCTTTTTTAGGGAAATTGAATTCTAAAAAATCTCAAGTTTGATCTGTGTGTACGTACAGTAGTACCGATCTTGATCGAGTCCCTGGGTGATTTTCGTTTATACCTTCTGGAATTATTGAAATTAATTTAACGCTATTTTTTGAGTCAGTATACAAAAATCCGCAATAAGTAGTAGTTTATTTTTGTTACGATTCTAGTGTTTTCCAAGCAAGGTATCATTTCACATTCCTTCGTTTTGTCCAAAGCCAGTGAAAAAAAGCTTGAAATTCTCCGTCGTTTGGGGTGGGGATCAAATGTTGAAATGACTAAAATTTCGAACAGCTAAAATCTCGAGTTTATAAACTTCGAATGATAATATGGAAACGGATAGATTCGACTAGAGCTTTGAATGCCGAAAATAAATAAAGCAGAAACTGCAAGGTTCGAAGCACGTTTACATCGAAAATAGAATGTAACAATCGCCCCCATAGGACGATTACTAAAATATCGATTTTTCGAAAATTCGACTATCACTCTTTCGATTCATAAATTACTACAGTCAGCGATACTGTGAAAATTCACAATTTTGAAAATATAATAACGAAATACCAAATATTATTGAGGTTGAAATACTGAAACACCAAAAAGTCGAACAGTCAAAATAGCGAAACGTTAGAAAGTCGATCGATCAAAATAAAGAAATGCAGTGGAGCTCCATATACACGCGTCTCACTCACTCACTTACTCAGACCGGTGATCTCCAATTTTAAACATCGCCATTTTGACTTTCGCCTTTTCGAGTTACCGCTATTCCGCATATCTAAGTTTTATAGGCTCGAAAAATTCACTTTCGATTTTTTGATACTCCATATTCTGGTCTGTCTGTAAAACAATTACTCTCCATTTTGAATTCGAAAATATGAACTTTTGACATTCGGATGGTCTGTTAAAATTGCATTCGAAATGAAAACTATTGAAATATATATTTTCGGGTAAATACGAATTCAAAGAAGGAATTTTTGATTAAACACGCAATCTGGTGAATAGTCGATCAGGAATAAGAATTTCGAATTATTTATTTTTTTTCAAACTGATATCACAACTTTTAAAATTTCGAAATATCGGCCGTTCTACAATTCAGTTATACGACATATTGAACCCCACCCCGTCATTTGGTGGAAAACTCACTGTTTCCGATGAAGTAAATGATTGATGAACGACGTAAAATAATTCATTTTATCGACCTTAAATAATATACTTACAGTGATCTGGGGATTTTCCAACCGGTTTTCAACATTTATTTCGCTATTCCATTCGTAAAATTGTCGTTTATGCCAATATTCGTAAGCATCTTGCCATGCTAAAAGTATCCATGATATTCATTTACATAAAATTACCCAAACAAATATATCGACCGGATTTCAAATCTTTGTTGTAATTTTCGTGGAATCGTATTATCCGATAACAAGAAAAAAATAATGTGAGTTAGATGAAATATGGATTTTCAGTTGATTGAGTTTGTTCGAATCTTGGCTAGGAAGGTTTGATTTCCACCAGGTATCGTATACTAATTACTTTGAAACTGTAAGGTTTCACATACGGACATGTGTTACTGGAGATTCCCATCTGGCATCGGATCATTCAAATAACGTATTTACACTATACAGTGTGCTCCAGATTGAACGGTCCATGCCGACAACTAAAGTCATTTGAGACCGAATTTTACTTGGACACGTTCTTAAAATCAATCTCCTCGATGATGAGTCATTAATTGTAAATATTAACAACTTCAGCTATCTTTCATTTGTGAGATGACATCGATACACTAGAAAAGATTCTTCTAGAAACATCCTGCAATTTACTGCAAACAGGTTTTCAACGACATTTTTGAGTTCAACACGAAACAGCCTTGTTACATGAATCATGAATCTCAAAATCAGTTTGGTTTTTCGAACAGCTCTTGAGATTTACCTGTGCAAGAAAAAATAAAGGCTTTGCCAAGATTTTTTTGTAGCCACACCGAAAAAATTATTTTAACATTGAAAAATTGCACAGAACGATTTTTCCGGACCAGAGAAAGTGTTTAAAAAAAAAGTGTGAAAAAATGAAAAAAAATTTTGACAAATTTGGAAAGGTGAGATTCGCAAAAAGCGGATCATCAGCGACTCTTAGCGAGCATCGAAGGGAGCCTCATTTTTGTGTGGATGAATGAGTTCAAATTTAAAAGTGCAGCTACCGAATCATTCATTTAAAAAATGGCTGCGATAAACGATTCGTTGCACGTATTCTTGCATCATATTTGACCGGTCGGGGTCTCCACATGGAAAAGATGATTCAACAATAAATATATGCACAACTTGTCACAGAATTCGATCAAAACACAGTGTTGAAATTTTTTGACTCGGAATTCGATATGAATCATGAAATCACTACCAATCAAGTATTTCACCCAGGATACCTGTACAGACATAAAATAAATACTTCCAAGAATCTTAAATGCAACACCAATATCGGCTTACTTCCCCCAATTCGGTCTTTCATTCCCAACTTTCCTCTCTCTTGTGCAAAGATATCTTATATCGTCAATCACTCGTTTAATTCATTCAAATTTATTTATTTTTAACGAATCTATACTTTGGTAATGATTCTAGTTCATAACAGTTCAATAATTTATATGAGAATCAAAAGCTTGCAATTAAAAAGTATTTAAGGCAATGAGTCAATGAAAAACTTTGTTCAACAGTGTATGATCGAGCCATATCCACGACTAATTTCTCTTCAATTCGAAACAAGTGTTTGGAATGTACCTTCAATGAGTTCGATTAATGTGTCGAGCATGTAGCGTACACGAGGGGATGGAGTGAGGGAGTGTCGCTAGGAAGGTACTCAAAATTGTTTGGGTCGAGGGAGAGGGAGGAGGCGATGGAGTGGGAAATGACGATGATGTTGAAATTCCTCGAGATTCCCACGTTGCGAGGCAACTTTTGGCCCATCAATACTGTACAGGGACGAAGGGGGTGGGTTTGCAGGGGGTTGATGACATTGATACACCCTCGTATAACGTGCGTAGGCTTGCTGACGAGACTCGGCGTCGACGAGGACGCATTATCAAGGGCGCGATCTTGGTTTAATGCGTGCGCCTGAATACAAACCCCTGCTCTATTCTTTATTTCACATCCCTTTTGTATTCAACCGAGAGTTATGGCCGTTTAATTGCTCGTTCAACCGACTCAACGCCCTCGAAAATGGCACGGAAAAAGGAAAACGGAAAAAATAACTGACAGTTGATTAGTGACTCATCCAACACTTCAAGTTTAACCGACTTTTTGTTATTCTCTCTCTCTCTCTCTCTCTCTCTCTTTCTTCCTCTTTCTCGATCCCACCTTCATGTCTCATGTGTTTTTTTATTACGAGCCTCCCCAAAACAGGGCAGGTGCAATTTCGTAATGTATGAAGAGTCGTTATGTTATTTTCTGCAGTAAAGGAATACAAGTTCTCAATAATTGCACATTTATAGAGGCGTTATTTCGATTTATTTTTTTTTCATAATATCAGTAAATTATGAAAATATAAATCAAAAAACAAACGGTGGAGGTTAGAATCTTAACATCAATATATGGTTATGGAAATCACATAAGGCTAAGGTAATTCTATCTCTTCAGTCTAGTCATACCACTGCTAATAGTTGAGACTTATAGTAATTAATATTATTGACACATGGAAAAAAATTATTTCTTATAAGTAAAATTTTCCATATGTAATTCTTTAAATGAATGTTCGTACTGAATTATAAAAATTAAAAAAAAGTTAGTCCAACGATTCACGTAGTATTCCAAGGTTTACGTTTGGCAACACCGGTTCTCTCCGTCTTTTTCTACTCGACCACTCGTGAGTGTTTAACCTCTTTTCTGCTGATCTGTCAAATTGAGGTTAGGACTACACTCAGCTGATGCCTTACTGTCATGTCTCTTTATCATAGCGAGTCGTAGGAAATCCAATACCGGAAGTTCAAATTAAACCTAATATTCCGTAAAAAATAGGCCGATAAGGGCAACTTTTTTTGGAAGTATTAGATTACTACAAGTGTTAAGTACACGAATTGCAATTTTTTTCCAGAATTTTATAGATTTCTACGCAAATATACCTTTTTGTAGCAACCGGAAGTTAGGTTTTTGTATGCTGTTTTGAAATTCCTTCACGAAAACAATCAATTTTAATAATTAATTTCTCTGAAATTAGAAATATTAGAATTACCTAGAAAATTAGAATTACCTTAATAATTGGATTGGTGTCCATTCAGCCATGCACCGGTTGGCACATCACTGGTTGAATGAGTGGCAGGTTTTTTAAATTGTGGATAGAGCTAGTCATTGAAAACTTAATAACAACATAACCGTTGGTGTGGACTTGGTTATTCTCACTGCAAATAGATGAGGTTGATTCGTAAATACTATTGATGGTAATAGTCCGGGAGCCAGCGACACTATTTTTTTCCAAATTTGCGCAACATTTATTGTATTGTTTTCGTCTCATATTAGCGCTTGTTGAACATAAGACTCCAGCAGGCGCACCAGCGGGACAACGCTTATCAGCGGATTGTTTAAACAATTCAGTGAATGTCAAAAATGCGCAAAACTGAAACTTCACGTATTGTTTATTGACAGGCCATTGTGGGAAAAAAAAATTCCTGCCACCTCTATTGTCGAACGACAAACTCCTGCCAGCGGCGTGATAGTGTTGAAAAAAAAATCGACGTATATCCGCAAAGCTGAAATTTTTTTTATCATTAGTTTAATAATTAAGATAGTGAAAAAAATTATGCTGCCAGCCATTTAACAGAACATGGAGTCGGCAGGAGTAAAATAGTCGTACATGAAAATCTATGATATTTGACATTCCATTATATCCGCAAAACTGAATGTATTATTCAGTTAGTAATGATTAAGCTAGCGAAGAAAATTATGCTGCCAGCAATTTGACAGAATATGGCGTCGTCAGGAGGTAGTAGAGTCGTTGGATAAGTGACATAGGAGAAAACCTCAATCATCATCGATGTTTCAGATTGTTTCAATGAGTCAAGTGTCTTCGTCAGAATCCTCACTGTCGCTGAAATTTCCATCCTCGTCATCATAAGATTTATTGGAATCTATAAAAAAATTTTTTTCAATATAGAATTGATAAATACACGAAAAAAATGAACTATAATTTTTACAGTTTTCCCCATCTAGGTTCAGTGTTTTTTTTTTTTTCCCCATTCCAAATCAACAATTGCACCAGTTACGAGGCGTGCCCCAGATCATCTTGAATATAACAAGCTCCGTGAGTATGGCTCTGGTTTTCACCATTTTTCAATCATATTTTTTCGTTGTACAGTTAAATATGGGTCGTTCCATGTCAATTCAACGACGCTGTGACGGTGATCCTCTTCGATTTTTTTTATTTTTTAATATGTTTTTATACATGTTAAAAGAAGTCTTCAGCTAAATTTTTAGCTCGTTATCTCGACCCATTCCGGAGTAAACGATTTTTACTTATAAAATGTATATCTCTGATTACAATTATGATAATGTCACTTAATACGGGTCATTTTTTTAATTTTCAACCCTCTTTCTAAATAAAAATTAAAAAACGGAAAAATATATTTTTTTAATGCTTTTTTGGCTGTTTTTAGTCAAAAAATTGGTTTTTCGTTCAATGGGACACTTTCGATTTTTTTCAAAAAAATTCACAAAATTCTGTGTTAGGAAATAAAATTTTTGAGTCTTGAAGCAAGATGGACTTCAAATAATTTATAGTAAAAAAAATTAAACACCTTATTTTTTTCTGGCATGTCGATTTATTTTTCTTTTAAGATCACATAATTCTTTCAATCAGTCTCAAAATATTAAAGGAATTACGTGATCTTAGAAGAAAAATAAATCGAAATGCCAGAAAAAAATAAGTTGTTTAATTTTTTGTACTATAAATTATTTGAAGTCCATCTTGCTTCAAGGCTCAAAAATTTTGTTTCCTAACACAGAATTTTGTGAATTTTTTTGAAAAAAATCAAAAGTGTCCCATTGAATGAAAAGTCAATTTTTGAACTAAAAATAGCTGAAAAAGCATTAAAAAAAATGATTTTTCCTTTTAATTTTTATTTAGAAAGAGGATTGAAAATTAAAAAAAAATGACCCGTATTAAGACACATTATAATAATTATATAGTGAAAGATATACATTTTTAAGCAAAAATCGATAACTCGGGAACGGATGGAGATAACGAGCTAAAAATTTAACTGAAAACTTCTTTTTACATGTATAAAAACATATTAAGAAATAAAAAAAATCGAAAAAGGTCACCGTCGCAACGTCGTTGAATTGACATGGAATGGCCCATTATATCCTTAATGGCTCCCTCGAATATTATTATCCTATTATTTTGTCTTCTACCCGAAAAAATTGCCAGAAAATGCCATTTTTGCGAGCGCAAAGCCAAGTTTTCGACTCGTACCGACTAAATTCTTGCCCGAGTCATAATACGTCAGACTCGTAGAGATCGAGTAAAAATCATGAGCATCAGTCCAATGTCTCCCTAGAAGCAAAACGATCCTTGACTTAGATTTATTATATGCATTTGCTGACATAAGCGTGGGTAATCAGCAAATGCTGGTCAATCAGTTCTGGTCCAATCATCTATTGCATTCGAATCGATACCACCAAGCGAAACTCGGCTACCGATACTCGTCAATTCTGTTGACAAAAAGGTTCCGTTTTACCTGCGTCTGTATTCAATATATGTTTGTAATTTATAATATTGCATTTGGTAATTCCTGAAAAAAAATTATATTATTAATTGATACCGATTTGAATGATGAAGCATGATTTTATATGATAAAATAATGAGAAAACGAGATTAAATTTGATGATAAGCATATCCATTTTGAGATTGAGAGAGAATTATACAACAAGTTGAGATGGCGAGATGTGCAAGACGAGACTCACATGGTGAGATAGAGTTTCGACATCGAGATTGAGACAACCGTGTGAGCTGAGAGTCATCAATGTCTCGCGCACATTACATTCTAAAAATTAAGTTAATGAGATCATGCCCACCACACGAGCGTTGAACAACTGAATTTTTTGTCATGATAAGGGATTGGTGCTATTATATTCTCTCAAAATTTATAGATTTAAAAATTAACATAACTAATCAATTAGTCCGTTGTAATTATCAATTATATAAAAAAAATATCATTATTAGTAAAAATTTGACTAGTTAACTTTTTGATTTGGCAACTTTGTCGTTGGTGGAGAGATATATCTACCTTGCCAACGGTAAACTGATAGCTTGTCACTCACATATGACTTGATACACATAACCAACAATTTATTTGAATTTGAGGTTACGTCATTATTTGTGATTACAAATATTTTTGTTATCACAATATTTGTATAAATATGAACAAAAAACATTTTTCTATTAATTATACCAAGAAAGTATACACGCCTGTACAGTACCGATACACTAATGTAAGCACGTCAGAACTAAACACGATATACGTCGATATACATATATATAAACAGCTGATAGAGCGGTGTTGCCGATGTCGTACCGAACCTAGTATTCAACGATTCATCGTGAGCGATAATCGTAGTTAATTTAGGATTTCATTCTTAAAGTTTCGGTGACCTAATATTTTTATAACGCCATTAACAAGATAAATGTTCAACGAATACGTATATGATTTAATTTTTTTTTTTCCAGCATTTACGATCCCTTAAATTTGATTGAAAAATCACGATCCATTTACTGCCACTACGATGTCCAATTTTTAATACTTATTTTCTTGCTTAAATGTTCGGTAACCTCCCCTCAATTTTTTTTTACCGTAATTTTCGAAAATTTTTCTATGCTGTGTAAAAAAATCAGATTTTTCTGCAGATTTTTAAATAGTGGCCATGATCTCATTAAATTGATAATTTATAAACTCACCTTGATTATAAGGATCAAGAGATAGATAACTGAACCAATTTGAATATAACGGAATTGTGCTTTCCTTATTTTTTTCTCAATCAATTTACTTCTCTATCAATGATCTTTCCTCTACTGCGCTTTTTTTCCAAGACAAGACAACAAATTGTGTTGAACTCGTTTCCTTGGAAACTAGAAAATTATCTAGGCCTCCTCTCAGGCTTGTTTTTATGTGTCGATGTTCAAGTTGTGCGTGCGTTTCTTAAATATATTAAGCAACAGTAGGCAATGGACATTTCTATTTTTTCTTTAATCTTTATTATTTAATAACTATTTTAAACAGTCTACGATGGTGTGTAACAACGAGAAAGCGTAGTCGAAAAGTTGAACAGAGAAAACTGCTAATCTTTTCAAGCGTCCTTGAAAAATCTTCGTCAATTCAACGGATTGGAATGAGAAATAGCCAAAATACGAGCCTTGCTCGGAGCATGCCAATGGTGATATAAATACACAATCACCTCATTATCTCGTTCATGAAATCGATGGAACGATGAAAACGCTGCTACCATCATCCCCGTTGTTATAGAATATTACGAGTGCAATGCTTTCTTCTTATTGTCAAAAGGAAGAATTGTTACGCGAGAGGAGAATTATTTATAGTCCGTGTATTAACGATAATCCAGATGGCCTCTATTACTCGACTAAATGGTTGCGGTCCTGTCATTCGTGGATAATATTATTAATTAAAGAATCACTATTTCATTAATTTTTAAAAAATCCTTAACAAAATGTATTATTTTCAATTTTTTCTTCCATTAGTTTTGAGTCGACCGAATAATTTTCCGAATTTTCGCCTTCGAGGATTTTTTTAAAATGAATCAGTCGGGGTCACGATCATCACCTATGCGACGTAAAAGCCTGTATTTACAAACAAGGCTTTTACTTTGTAAATGTCACTGTCAACGGCACGCGCTCATTAAAAGCGAGTCGACCTCGTTGCGGCCATTGTGCAGCACCCCGTGCGTCAATGGAAATTCTTAGAAAATGGACGAATGATGAGAGAGAGAGAGAGAGAGAGGGAGGGAGAGATGGAAAGAGTGAACGATGTTTTGGCACATCGGTTTCAATAGGAAAAACTTCAATCTTCCCCGTGAAATACATACCAAATAAGCTCCGATTCCCCAAGGACTCTAAGCGAGACTAGTTTTATTTTACAATACACGCTGAAGAGATATCCTCAACCCTTCTTGCCTCTATAGAGCGCAGCGCTTAATTGCTATTACGTGTTTACTAATCTAAAGTTTTATTTGTCAAAAAAATTCTATGAATTCCTCGCTTCTGCTCACGCTTCGTGTGGGCGACCCTGCAATTCAATTAATACTTTTTCAAAAATACCTTGAAACGTTATGCCAGAATCACTTTACATGTCTGCGTCATGGTGGAAACCTCCATAGTGCTTACTCACGATTAAAGAAAGGACGAGAGCGAAAATTTTCTTTAATTATTTCGTTCATGCGCGTGTTAATCTTAAGCTTCTGGTTTGTGGACGCAATATCGACCCCCGATCGACCAAAACAGAGCCCGACTTAACAGAGTCCACCTTAAGAATATCCATCGACGACAATTAACTTTCCTCCCTCGAACAGAAAGTCCCCGCCAAATTATTCCATCCCATCCATCTCGCCCTCTCGTGCAAGTCTGTCCCAATATTTTTCCAAGGCGAGTCTCATTGAGGAAACTCAACTTCAACACTTCACCGAGATATGGAATCGCCTCCGCCTTAAAAAGCCAACGTTCCTGTAACGAGTTCTTATTCCTCCTCCACCCTCCCTCATCGCCAAGTCGCATATGATGCGAAGAAAGTGAGTCAAGGATTGGTCAATGTACGTGCTTACGCATGACTCAATTATTGAGATCGACGCGCATAAACGCAGAATCAGCGAGGATCAGGATCGATCCTGATTCTTCCATCACGGCTTGATGTCTCCAAAGAAACCATTTGTGAATTTACAGATCATGGTATGAGAAATTTCAATAGCAAATATTTCTCAGGTACCTTGTTTTTACTCACTTCTCGCCACGACGAAAAACTCGACGTAGTCAGCTGGCAATTTTTCATCGTGACTTATTCGCGAGGCGTATACGCAAGGTTGCGTACTGACCGTCACCGCGGATGCTGTTCGACCCCCGCCACTCGACCACTTTTTCGCGGGCACAGCCGTTATTTACACCTGGTTTTGACTCATTTTTCAATATTTAAACGAAAAATAAAAATTGACGTTTCGTATAGCTGAAAAATCTACTTTAAAAATCAGTTTGATAAATTGAAATTAGACGACCTCCAGAGCATCCAGCCTCGTTGAAAAATATGGCACTTAAAACTTTTGAGTGCGAATTACGAAAAAACAACTAATAACCGACACCACCTGAATTTTGCATGCGGGAAATATCTATCAATATCTACTATCGTGCTAAAAAAACGGTATTCCATCTTCAAAAATGGTGACAATACAAAAAACTCTATTTTTTTCGGTCTTTTTTAGTTTCCTCCCTTAATTAACGATCGATTGGGTCGTTTCAACGCTCGTTCTCTTCGCTATTTTCATTCTCTCCATTAGGTCTCATGAATTCATTTTTATAGCCCTATCAGTTTTTGTTTTATAAGCGAAAGCCAAAAGAAATGAGTTTTCTTTTACTAATATGTTAATAAAAAAAAAAAACAAACGAATACAAAATTACAAACTCAACATCTCGCGTGTGACGGGACCCTCGGTTATCGGGTTTCTTTTTCCCGAACTAAATCCATTGTTTCCTGATCTAAAAAGCTGGTCGGGGGCAACATATCTTCAATTTTAAGTTTAGTACATTACGATAGGTGTGACTTAAGTAGCCCATTATTGCTCGCTGCGCTCGGGCGCTAAACGCCGTGCATTAATAGGCTTACTTAAGTCACGAGTATCGTATACTATTTTATAGCTCGTGTGACATAAACCCGCTATCTTTTAGGTTTATTAAAAATATGTACTTAAAATAGTATATTAGGCAGCTTGGGAAGGGTTATATCAAACCCATGCACAATTGTCACTCAAGCCGAAGGCAAAAGTGGCAAGGACATAACGAAAATAATATTTGAAACTAGCCCAAGGGGGGTTCGGGGGGTACAGCTCACCTAGAGATCAAATAAAATCTTCAAAAGTAAAATAAAATACGTTTTTTCAATTCAAGTACGTATTTTCAATTCAAGTACGTTTATTCAATTCAAATATGTTTTTTCAATTCAAGTACGTTTATTCAATTCAAATACGTTTTTTCAATTTACGTAGGTTTATTCAATTCAAATACGTTTATTCAATTCAAGTATGTTTATTCAAAAATGTACTTGAAAAAGTATTTCAACAAATTATAATACATTCAATTTTACAAATTCTTAAAACTGATTTAAATAGTGTATTAACCAACTTTAACGAATTATTTTAACTATTTTCCTCTGCTTGTTGGACCTCATTTTGACTATTATACGTTCGTATAATATTACAATTATTAAATGTAAAATTGTTGCCAGAACCATTTATGGTTATTGTGCAATTGTTACATATGTAATTCGATCGAGGTGCTTCATTATCAGAGGAATCTTTAAAATATAAACCGATGTCCGGATGATAGAAACAGTGTCCTTTTGATCCTACCGGTTGAACATTGTTTGCCTTTGATGTCGAAGGAATGTTCGAACTGCCGTTATTTCTGACAACAGAGGCGGTATTCGAAGGAATTTTCGAATTGTCGTTATTTCTGACGACAGAGGCGGTATTCGAAGGAATTTTCGAATTGTCGTTATTTCTAACGACACAGGCAGTATTCGTCTGAGCCGTCACCAATCTTTTTTTATTCGATATAACCGCAACTTCTGAAGTGACCCCAGAAGTCGATGTTCCACTATCGAATAATGTGCCAGAAACAACTTTTTTGGCTCGCTTCGATATTTCGATTCCACTACTGATATTTTCGCTAATCCGTTTTTTATTTTGGATAGAATCTGCAATGTAGCCGAAAGCAACTGTCGCAGATTTCCAGCCCCCGTGTCGCTGCAATGTTGTTATATCGGCACCAGCATCGACTAAAAGAGTTGCCGAAGTTCTTCGGAAGCTGTGGCCTGTGAATTCTTTGGCGTCAGGCAGATTCAGATATTCAGCGATATCTCGTGGCATCGATCCTAATTTATTGATCCCTACAGCTTGCAGCGTGCATTTTCCGTTTGAATAGCGAAGAAAAAATCTATTTACGGGACAAGGTTCTGGTCTAGCTTGCATATATTTCCAACAGAAGTTGAATAATGCATAATTTATTGTAAACGACCGTGGAACGTAGTTCTTAGTTTTTGGTATTTGGACAAGACGTACGTCGTCTTCCAATTTTTTTACGTCATTAATGGTAATATTTACCAACTCTTCTCTCCGTAATGCCCCGGAAATTCCAAAGATTAGAGCTACCTGAACATTATTTTGTACAATAAATGATTCAAGTTTCTAAATAATTTCAAGAATGTATAGTATTCAAGTTTTACTTACTTTTTCGCATAAATAGATATCATCAGGTGCTTCGTTTAGAAATTGTGAAATGTTTTTTCGGGTAAAAATTTGGGACTTCTTTTGTCGGTACCCCAAACTATTCTTTTTCAAAAAAGATGCTAGGTTGTTGTAGCGACCAATATCGACATGATCATAAGTGTTGATACTGCATTTTAGCATAGAATACGTTGCCCATAAACTTGTCGGTGCGTACTTTTTTGATAAATGGGCAAAGTATGCTAAGATTACATCTTCGCAAAATGAATTTGCTTTATTTTCTTTGCGCCATTTCTTGAAGGCGTTGTATAATGCTGTATATAATTTTTTCGATTTATTGGGCAACAAATTAAGGATAACAGATTTCGCGATTTCTTTTATGGCATCCGGGACAATTTCACTTTCACTTAATTCACTTTCCGAGCTGTTCATTTTCGAATAAAAGTTAAAATTCACGATTTACAAACTGTTGCGTTAAGTCTTAATTTCCGTTGTCACTTTTTCAATAACATGAAACTGTTTTTAAGCGTAATGCTAACCTACCCCTCATTTGACATTCGTTTGCTGTAAATTTCGAAGTGTCAAAGGAAATATCAAAGTACTTTTGCTTGTTTATTATGCATCTGTGAAGTTAGTTGATTCATTTTCGCACGGTGTAAAAAAGAGCTATTTAAGTCACGGAAAAGCGTGACTTAAATGCGGATTTAGGTCACACAGTGCTATAAATATCTTTATTTTTAAGTTATAAATAACAAATGAAAATATTATCTTATCGATTTATCAATTAATGAAAGCATATAAATATTATATTTTTTGTTATGAATTGTATCATCTCTTTCATAATCGCATGAATAATAAAAATTGTTCATTATATTTCTATGAACGAAGCTGTTTTCATGTACATAACATTGATTTTTGTAAACCGGTGGATTAATCGAAAAAGATTTTGTATTTATTCAGTTGCATCGTGGCGAGTTTTTGTTTTAATAAATTTACTTTGATTTTGGATTTATTCGAAAATGTAGTCTTTTTCTTAAAAAAATTTGTAGGCATTGTCAATTGTCTATTATGGGTTACAAGTATTTTTTTATTGTTTGCGGTTGTGAAAGAAGGTGTTTGTGATCTACAAGGTACTTCAGGTTGATCCAACTTATATTAATGTCAACTAGTTCCTCGTAATTTATTTCAAATTCATCAGAGAAGTTATTGCAATCCATTTTAACACGTGAAGACTTATTATCATTTTTGTAACGATCCTTTTAGCTGGACAGTCGTTCGTTGACGAATTGATTGATAATTGTGAATTAGTTTCAGCGCATACAGCTACATGGTTTATGTTCCCATAAATTTTTTCCCTGTTCTTCATCAAATTTTCCCCAGGCCACATTTGAATACAATTAGATTTTTTAAAATAAATTTTATGAATAATGTAAATGAATAAATAAAACCTTGTGCTTTAAGGTTATAAAAAAAATTGAAAATAATTCCAGTGTTTTAAAAGTTTATAAATACAACTTTTTCGCCTACCGTTTCAGCGATTTTTCGAATTTTGATTTTTTTTAACTTCGAAAAATAATCTGAAAAAGTTCGCATAGATTGAAAATTTGAAAGAAAGATTTCCTCTTTTAAAACTTTGGCTCAAACTCCATGGTTTTCGCGTTCCGACTGGAAACGACGAAAAAAAATCGGACACAAATTCTGAAAAAATTCCAGTCGAACCTTAACCAGAACGAACCTTAACAATTTCATTCAAATTTCAAAATTTCCGAGTTTCGCGGTATTTTTTAAAAATGTTCTTTTTCAGGCAAAAATACGATAACTCCGCGAAAAAAATCACATGAAACTCTTTTACAACACTGAGAAAAAATTTCTTTCAATGAACTAAATCCATTTGGTTGAAAGGAAATTTAGTAGATGCAACTATTTTTTTTGTTGAATAGCGAATTGTGTAGTTGGTTCAACTAAATTAGAAAAATGTCTTGCAGTTGAATCGACTAAAATACTCTAAGGATATCATTTAGTTGAAACAATTAACACCATTTATTTGCAATAATATGCTTTTTATTTCCTTCAACGAAATGTTCCTTTATACCATTTCGAATTGATTAAACAGTATCATTGTGATAAATAAATGAATTTGTGTATTCAAAGAAATGGTGAATCAATACAAAAAAAAATTTGCTGAACGAAAACGATAAATTTGATTCATTTAAATTGCAAAAGCAACAAAAAATTTGTTTATCTCAACAAAAAATAATGAATATTTAGATTAACGTATTGAACCAAATTTTGTTTTCAGTGCGTCGAAAATTTTAGTTGCTCCAATAGAATTCTAAACGTCCCAGAATAAAATGTTTTGTTCAACGAAGTACATCATGTATTGTTTGAATAAAATGTTTTCCATAGACAGCAATGTGTTTGAGCATTTCAATCACGAAAAATATTCGACGGATGACATCAATGAGTATACAATATGAGAAATCGGTTTATTTAACGAAATTTTTATTAGAATCAAGAGAATTTTTTGTTATTTCTACTTCCACTTTTGATACCGGAATTCACGTAACTTTGGTCAGAAATAAATTTTTGGATTTATTTAGTAAATGAGTCTACAATCAAAGAAATAAATTGCCATAGAAAATAAATATTTTTTTTGATAAACGATAATTTTTTTGAATTCACTGTAGTTTTGTTGAGATGAATAATTATTTGGTTGCCCCATTTACAAATTAATTTGTCTAAAATAATGAATATTTAGTTGAACGTATTCAACTAAATTATTTGGTTGAGCGAAACAAAATTTGTTTTGGTCAATCAAATTTTTTTCTCAGTGAAACGAAATTAAAACTAAAAATGTATATATGAAGGTATATTCGTTCTCTTTAACACGTCGCTTGCTAAATTAAAATATTTTGATTTTCCAAAGAACTATCAAACTTTTAATACGGCTAGAATTTTTGTCTGGTGATTCCATACTTCGGCAGTAAATCTGTCGGTAAAAGTTTCGTTCGATCTCATTGGGGTGTATTCCTTGACTTTTGTATAAAAAATCTCACGAAATTATAAATTAGAAGGAGCATAGTTTTTTCCGTCATTGACACGAACAAGATACTTTGTTTCCAAAATTTTCTTCATGTATTACTATTTGAGTTCAGTGAGCTCCAGCTCGTCACATCTAAGAGCTCCACAAACGTCGAATACAAGATAATCTGAAAGTATGAGAATAAGTAAGTGTCTGTGGTATGTTGAAATGTTCATAAATGTAATCCTCTCATCTCACTCGGAAACTAACGATTATATTAGTTTATGATCTTCGTGATTCGTTATGATCTTCGTATTAATCAGACTACTCAAATTTTGAAATTCGAGTATCAACATTGTCTTTGGCATGCAATTTTTTTTCAGCATCGGCCAAATGCTTGACAACGTTGAAGTTTCAACTGTTTACTCAAGGCCTTAAAATACACGTTGTAGACTAGTTTGTACCGATCCGCGATCTTCTCCACGGTTAAGTTTTGTCTTTATTATTAATTCTGCCTCTGGTAGAACGTTTAAATATCACAACCGATATATCACACGAAAAAAAAATCACACAACGTTTTTAAGTAATGCTAGACATGGTGCTACGAGTGTATTATTGTTTTATATTAATTTCTATCAATTTTTCATAATGAAAGGCGAGACAAAGCTTTTTTAGCGACGAAATTGCCCGAATTTGTCAGGAATATTGTAGTAAATTTGTTGATAAATTGGAGAGACTATAATTCGTCTTAATTACAAATGCGATTATAATTTCGCGACGTATTCGTAGTGACTATGCTTAATAGCACCCGCGTACGAATAAAAAGCAGCACGAGTCATTCCTGCATCCACTGTATATTTAAAATTAGATAACAAAACACGGACGACGAGTTCGTATTTGATACCCGAGAGCGAATGTTTCTTGCGAGTGAGATTTTCGCGAGCGGGGACTTGCAAAAGTGCTACGCGTGCGATCCTCTCGTTTTAAACGAATTAGCCGGTAGTATTAGCTTCGCTATTCAGACGGCTGCCATAACCCTTTCCCGTTCGTGCGATGAATACCCTAATTAACCAGATACACACCTAGACTTTACTGCGAGTGTGTTCTCGTGCGTTCATTCGCAAGTGTGTACGTGTGCAATTCTCGCGAGTAAGACCAGGGTCCCGAATGGGAAGGAAACGGAATAACCCCCACCGTCACCCCAACCCATTCAACCCACGAACCATTGCTAGCCTTGAAGAAGCGAGACGAAGCAACACTTTTAGCTAAACACTAACATCACCGAGAGAGCAAGCTTCAACACGAGGAATATAAGCACCGTAAACACCTCACTAACAGGGTTAACAAATTCTACACTCTCTCCGCTGCTCCGTGATAACCCAGTTAGTCCAAGTCATACCAGCAACACCCAAACCTCGATGTATAATGAACGTCTATGTAGTTAAGTACGTACGGATATTGTTGCTGTGTTCTAGTCCTCAACGCTCAGATTTAGCTTCAATTTTTTTGTGAACATTTTCACCCGTGCGCGCGTTCCCGCCTTCGAACTCATTGATTTGACACTGTGAGCGAAACGGAAATTGGATTTCTTGACATCTTGCTATTATCGATAGAGCGTTGTTTTGGTTCATTGGATTTTCTCTTCATGTTCGATAACTAGATACATGTGAAAGGAAATATATTTTCGATGGGAATCACAAGAAAGTTTAAAAAATGAAAATTGTTGTGATTAGTTGCTAAGGATTGCCACGACGTTCCCTTAAAGGTTTTCAGATGAAAATGGCCACGAAATTCCCTAAATAATTGAGGCTTACTTTTTAACTCCCGACTGCCCGCAGGGCCAAAAGACGGGAGTTATGCGTTTCACTGCGATCAGTGGGTGGGGGGATATTCCTTTGTCGCCAGTTTTCTCGAAAACGGTGGTAGTTGTCTTAACCAATTTTGTGCTTGTCCTTCTGTGAGTGGCAGAGAGTGTTCTAAAGCAAATTTAATCAAAATCTATTGAATATTTTCCTTTTTAATTGATATTTACGCTATACTCAGTTTAAATATATCGCATCATATTCGACTATCGACTACTTCACGCTGTTCTGGATCGCCTTTCATTCAGCTCTCAGCTATTAGCGATCCGCACTACCGATGGCGGCGCTCGTGTCCCACGGAAATATGGCACTATTGAAGTGCAATTTTGACAACAATTATGCATGATTTTTATTAGTTTTTTTTTCCTAAATTATTTTTTCAATGTTGCTGTTGATGTTCCAGAAGTTGTGAACATAATCAGTGAAACAAAATTCTGTCGGGTTAGGAGTTCAAAATGATGACTAGTTTGAGATTCGAACGCTTGAAATGTTGTTTAAAATGTTCTGAAAGAATGATTTAAAGAGTTCTGGATTATTTTTATATAGTTTGAAATTCTTCATGTTTGAATTAGCATCCGAAGTTTAAGGGAGTTGAGGCTGTACAGTCATTTTTTTTTACCCAAAAGTTATGACCTCTGTACCTTTTAAAAGTTAGGCCAGTTTACGGTTTGGCAATGTTGCATAGATTTTAAAGAAGAGTTGGGAAAAAAAGACGAAAAACTGGTGAAAGCTCAGTCGAAAAGCCGAACGGTGACGATCCTAGCCTCAAAAAACTCCACGGGAAACAGATTATTATTAATATAATCTCAGCCAATCTCCTAATAAATCTGAAAAAAATTGACATTATTCAGTAAGCCTTGCTCATGTTGCCCAAAAAATTTCATATTTTTAGCATCATTTTTAACGGAGATATCACTGAATGTGTCTTTACTTCCATAAGATTACATGTTATTTGGCCCAAATTGTTATTGATTTTTCTCAGCAACGACGCTCCTAAACTGTCTGAAAATTTAACTGATTTTTTTTTTACTTTACAAGATGCAATCGGTTTAACAGAAATGACATCATTTTCATTCTAATGCCGCAATTTCCGGAAGATACGATGTTGGAATACTTCCTCATCATCCTCTCTTCGCTAACAGAAAAACAGTACAAAAATATATCAGAAAAATGTAAAAGATCCGTCATAAACGAGATCTGAAAGGAACCCATTTCAAACGCTCTCATCATAATTTGATAAAACCAAGAGATCGATTGGTGGAGAGTTCTACGAATGCATATGAATGACAAAATTAGCAAGTAAATTTGATAAAAATTAGCGAGGACATTAATTATTATTCATTGGAGTTGAAAAAATTTCATCGGAATGAAAAGTGACATGTGTAGTCAAAAGTACACTTTTCACGGAAATAATTATTTTTCAATTCAAAAAAACTAAATATTGCACTAGTATGAACAGTGCTGCCAGTGTTTAAAAGATGTTCGAGAATCATTTATTATAAAAACCTAATTCATCGACAATTTAATTATTACGAAGTGGGTAAGTTGAAATAGTACGTAATTATTGAATGTGTGTTAAACATCCATGTTTCCCATGAATAACGTTCCCATCCCTCATTCGGAATCAGTTAAGCAAAATTTCTCAGTTTCCCGAAACGTTTCGATTTCCAAAGAAACTGATCCATCGCATAGCTCATTTTTACTGCATTTCCAGAGTCGGATAATCAAACTTTATTATTTTTCAACGAAAAGAAAATTCATTTTTTCGGAGGAGTCTTCCGCTTTGCCCGGCCTTCCTCTATTATTATACATGAGATATAATACAATCACTTTTTTTTAATACTTGGCGTCGCCGTATTTCTATATATGGTACAATTATATTATACGAAAAAAATAAGACAGGGCGAAATCGAACCGAATCCAGAGTAATCTCAATTTCTTCATCTCGTCGTGTTCCGGCACGTGCTTTCCACCGAAATACGGCTTTCATCGTAGCTGTAAACAATACAAGGAAAGAGGATGACACGGGCTCGTCCCTCCTGGTGGCTGGAGTTGACACGTTGGTCTTTAGCCGAATCTCCCTTATCCCCGCTAACAATCGACCTCTGTCTCTTATTTTGCTTGAGAAACTGCCCCTGCGCATCCTTCTCAGCAAAACGTATCCTCTGTTCGAACGAGCCGAGTAATTGTGGGCATGTTTCATCGATTTGTTTGCTGCCGCGTGGCCTCGGAAATTGGTAACTTTCCGCACTTTCGTGTATACATACAGTTGAGATTTCATAGAGGGTGTTCAGCTCAGAAAAATGCAGGCGAATATCTCTGTTAAGGAGGGTGGATCCCGACGATACAATGTTGCCATGCTAAACCATGTTAAAAATATTAAGGTAGTTCCTCCACGAGACAGTTAAATTAGGAAATTATTTAAATTTGGCATACGTATTGTTTAACATATGAACAACACCTCTATAAAATTTTAACAAGTTTCACCATCCCGAACCCGAGATATATGTAATTGAAGTTGACTCAATTAACACGTAACATATGGACCATGCATAGGCAAACGGCACATTATTAATTCTACCGCTAGCACTAAAATTAGGAAGTTTATAAAAAACGAGGAGGAGCTAAAGCAGGATATCACAGATATTGTGAAAAAAAATCAAGGTGATTGACCATCTAGTTTGACAGATATAGTCACGAGAAGTACGAAGGTTTAGGCTGCATACGATATATTTTGCAAGCGAACAAGCGAATGTCGTCTGTATAGGTAACCTTTTCTGTGTGTTGAAGCGTAGCCCGGATAGTTCCGTCAAAAAATTTACTCGCGATGTCAGATCAAAAATACTTTTAGAATAAATTTTACGAAAGCAAATGATATTTTTACTATATCTACTGGCACCAAGTACGTATATAGGCTCTTTACAAAGTTATTGATTACGATCCGGTACATAACTTTTGGTTGGGGCTGTCGTAGGGGATCGACCTTAAGAATTTCAAAATGATAAGAATTTCATAAAATTTGGTAAATGTATTCTCTAAAAACATATAAAACAATGGAAATTTTTTTAGTTTTTTCTACCACATAGCTCTCGAGTAATTGAACACTAAAGTTCACGCGTATAAGAATAGAGTTTACACATATGGACAGTTATACATTTCATGTATGAGAACTTTAATTTAACGCTCAATTATGCGAGATAACCATGTGGTAAAAAAAATTGAAAAAAATTGTATTTGTATACTTGATGCCAAAGAATGTTATCATCAAATTTAATCAAATTCTGATTATTTTGATTTCGTGATCCACCCTCCTCAAACTTATTTTGACAAACCATATTTTTTGTAAAAAATAAGGCTTTTCAACATTTCCTAGTTTTTTCTTCAAATATTTTATTCCAACAGGAAAAAGTTTATTTGAAAAACACTTCGAGGCATCTAATTTGAAACACCCTCTGTATCAGGACGTACGTCGTATTGTGGAAGTTATCCTCGTATATAGGGCGCAAAAGCAAGACCATAAACGAAATTGATGGGCCGTGTACGAGTAGCTAAGGAACTCGCCTCGCTCATCAACAATTGTTGCCCCTGGCTTTAACTAGTTCCTACCGAATCTTACTCTACTTGGATACGCATCGATGCAATGTACAATCGGTGGACGATTTCAATCCATAAATCACAGTTCCAATCAATGAACCCAACAAAAACGACTAGTATATAAAAGAAGCTTGTTGTTATTCTTTGAGCAATAGTTATGAACATAGCGCCTCAGTCACTTTATTACCACGGTTTAAAACAACACGTATTGAAGTAAGTTAAAGCTCACTTTGTTTAAGACGGTTTCCTGTCACATTTAGAGCTGCAACCATTGTAGAATTTTCGAAAAATCGATTTTTTTTATAGTCTTAAAATATATATTTTAAATCTTTTAGAATGTGAGGCATGAAGATTAATATAACTTGGAAAAAATAATGTTCATTGAGATTTTGCATGCGTTTTTCTCGAAATATGAGCAGCAACCGTCCAACAATTTTTATTCTTTTCTTTTGCATTTTATTCAAAATATGTTCATAGTAACATTTTGAAGTGAAATACATACGGAATTTTCGATAAATTTGTCTGAGCATTTTTGATCAACAAATAATTACTCTTTTCTTCTATCAAAAATTGAATTTACCAATAATACGAAAGTGAATATTTCCAAAATCCGCTACTCACGCACTAACTAATAAAATTTTGACTTATTTATCGACTTTTAACTTTTCCAAATTAATTTCCAAAAATTAAAGCGGATTTTTCGAAAAACTCATATTTCCGTAAAATTTAAAAAACCATAAAATCTAAACTGCTCGACCGATATTTCCCAAATTCAATGCCAACCTTCCTATTATGATAATCTATTTATAAAAAAAAAATTAATAATAAATCTCAAAATTTGTGGAAGTCAGAGCGTCGATACCCTTTTTTGAATATATTTCAAAACGTCGTAGGATTCATATTTTTTTTTTCAAATTCTCACAAAATTATCAGAGAATGAAGAGCTTGTATAGATTAACATTTGTGCAAAACGGTAGCCCTCTATCTCAAATCGTTTTCGAGTTATAAGCGTTTGAATTTTGCAGTGCCATAACATACACACACACACATACACATACACACACATCCGGCCATTTTTTCTAGGCATGATTTTTGGATGTTTTTAGACATATTGAGCGCATTAACATTGAAAACTGGAAAATAAAATTTTCATCGTCACATAGCTTTCTCTATGAGGAAGCAAAAAACAAACGTGATCGGTATTAGCGCAATAAAAAAAAGTGCAAATCAACAAATCCATAGCACAAAACTTTGACATAAAGGTGCTTGAAATAAAAAGAAAGCTTACGCCCTCAATGGACTATTTATCGTTGCACGAATGTTGCTTAGGTCACTTGCTGGTAGCTCACGGTAGAAAGCCCGATTTAGTAGGCTTTAGTGTCATAGCGAATTTTTAGAAGAACGGAGCCATCAAACGAAGTTGAGTCACGAGCACATTTTAGAGCATTTTAGAGCACTCCGTCGGATAACATTCGGTCAAATTTATTGAGCCTCTTATTTTGCTTTGAAAAGGACTAATATTGGATAATCGAAAATAAAAATAATGTCATCTACGAGCGGTAAAACGCGTAATTGTTTCGAACAGATGTTTGTTGAATCTACTTTTGGTTGACCGGAAGCCATATCAAATGTGTTTTGCTCCACCATCGCGGTAGTTAAACACAGCAGGCTCAGTCATTACGAACAAACAAGTTATATTTGATCGATACAATGTCCCCTCTTATGAAACGTTGCAAAAGCCTAACCCCTGAGTATTGAAAAAAAATTGAATCGACCGTGAGTCACGTGGACATGCTAAGCAGGTAAAAACTAGCAGCCCCCGTGTGTTGCGTATGGTTTCATCGAGTCTTATCTCTTTCCACACCCCTGCTCGATATTGTCCGACAACATTATCGTTCCTAACGTTTCTGAATCATCGTTACAAGAAGATTATTTTTATTACCACTTTACGGGACCAGAAAAATGATGTAAATTCTCCATCAAAAATTCAAGGGTATATTTTACAGATTAATGCTTCGTCAAAATATGTAAAAACTGAACGTCGGGTTTAAATGTTTTCTTGGAGTTTATATTTCCTAAAATAACATAAAATTCTTAAATATTTGAGAAAATGTAACAACAACTGAGTCGCGTTTGCACGGGGTTGAACAAATTTTATTGCATTTTCTTAAAAATCAATGCTTCAAAAGCAGTTGGCAAAATGCCGAATTCCGGGAGAAACCGCAAGGCAAGTTCCCCCACGTTATTCTTGTACTTAAAAATATTTTTCTACTGCGGACCACGCTCACCGAAAAATGTATCAAAATTTTCGAGTGCAGTTGAGCAATAGAATATGACTGTGATAGTCGTGTTCCGTAGTAATCCGTTCTTCGCAGTTCTCTCTTTGTAAATCGATTCGTCCATCCGATCCGCGGATGTCGCAACTCTGAGAATCATAATCGAACGTGTCGGGCCGAAACGCTTCACATATTTAGGAAAAGTTGATTTTTCTGTTTATTATTTTCTACGTCAACGATGAACCAACAGGTTTTTAGTCTGAAAAGCAGTTTTATAATTTCCTCTGACAACGTTGGTCACGATAATTTCTTCTTTGAAGATAGCTTCACTAAATTTTCATTACTTTAATATATCTAATGTCGACATAATTTCTGATAAAAATATTTAAAAAAAACTACTTCGCTGAGCCTGCACGAACCGTTTTATCTCATATATAATCGATGTTCAAGAAACTTGAAAAACCAAGTTGTTTCTGACTCCGCTCTGGCTATAAGCATGACTCTTAGCTAGCATCCGAGGACTGAAACGGTCGAACTCTGCAGCGGTGAAAACAGACATCGCTTTGGAAAAGAAAAAAAGCGAGAAATAGCGGAGCGTTATTTAGTCAGAAACGTTAACACGCAGAAACAAAATCGCAAGCAACTCGGACAAATACGCAAATGCGTCAGCCGCCAGCTGTGATCGAATCAAGCCCAGGTCCCTTTTTAATTAACTCGATGTGTCGTCCGAACATTTGGGCGTGGAGTCAATTTGAACAAACACACGGAGTAGCTTTTCTGTCTCGCTCCCTTTCTCTCTTTCCCCTTCTCATAGAGAGACGAGCTCATTCGTACACAAGATTCTCTCTTACTTGCAAATATATTCGCTTTGCTCGGATCTGTTTGCCCTTAGACTACTACCGATGCATCCGCAGTTCCGATCTAAAGAACTCGGATAGTCGACCGTTTCCACGAAATCTCATTCGCTGCGAAGCCGAGTCAGGAATATATTTTTTTTCGGACGACTCCTGTAGTTTCGTGTAATTATCGAATTAGTAATTAGTTCGAGGTAATTAGTTCCTGCATTTATGTTCTTTGAGAAGTTCCATAGACCGATGACACGAGTGATTGTTGCTAAAGTGTGTTTAGTAAATAACTACGTTTAGTTAGAGGATCGACACTTTGATTTCTAATTGTAGAGATTCGACCGTTACTATATACGTAAGGAAAAATTCTGAAGGAAACGAAGAAAATTAAGGTGCAAGCGAAGCCTTGTCCACAGCGAGGCTTTGGTTGGATGATCATGCCTTTGGTTGGGGCTCCAGCTCATCACGAGGATAATATGCGAAACTTCTTTGTCACAGAGCATCATGGTGATGTTGTTCACAGTGATGGTACACGTGGCCTTTCCAACTCATAGCATTATTTTGCTTTGATCTACCTCTGTTGATTTAGTCGGACGACTCGACGGAAAGCGCGTTTTTCCACGTGACTTCTTCCGTACCAGGATCGTTCGCTTTTGACACGTTTTTTCTAAACGCGCGTGAACATTTGAAAAAAAGGCTGGTCCGAAATTACCGGTAATTGGAGAAATTTCGTGACGTCGAGAATATTATTGGAATGGGACTCGTAAACCGGAAACTCCCCATTTTAGATTCGAATTCTACAGAGGAATCGTTGCACTAACGTCGAACCTGCGAATGTGAAACGGCGATAAAATGAAATAACTCGGTGTATAGTGGCGCACAGAGCTCGTTGGATCGTTAAACAGTTCGTTGAAGTTTATCGACGTGCGTTGAACAAAATAGTAGAAAAAAGAAGTATGGAACGGTTGGAGCATCACTCCCCTTGCCCCACAATAACGCGACACGTACGACGTAGCGTTGGTACGCAAAAACGACGCGTGCCAGCCACGTGGCAGGTCCAGAATTTCCAAGCTCTTTCCGCCACCCCTCGCGAGCACTCATTGTGTACGTAGTAATCGTCCTGCTATGTTGTATGCCGTTCCCATGCTGTGTTACGGCCTATCCCCAGTCAAGAAACACGCTGATAAATATAATGCACCGAACTCCGAAACCGAATCATGTCCCGAGGGTGCAAAAAATACCGCGGAATAGCCCTTGCAGATAATGCACGGAGACTGAGCACAGTCCGAGAGAAATTCGACGAGCAGGAAACCGCCCTCGCGGGACTTGAAAAATCCCACAAAGCATTCGGTAAGAAATTTATTGCAAAATATGCGACCGCAATATCATGTCAAAAAAAATCATTTATTCGGTTCTATCGAATCTGACTCATCGAATCGATTGTATTTTTTGCGGGCAACCGATCGATTTTCAACTCCGTATCGTATCGGAATGTTCTAAAGAACCTTTGAAACCAGCACGACGAATTTCAGAAAGAAATTTTTCCCACTACACACGGCAGTGACAAATAGGAAACAAAACCGACAATCCCGAGCGGTTCGACAGCATCGAAAATATTTATTTTCGAAATTTTTAACTACGGTGAATAATTGTTTGAGCCCTGAATCAGAATCCTAAAAATTGAGTTTCTTTGCCTTAAGGAAGTTGAGGCATTAGAATGAAAATGATGTCATCGCTTTTAAACCGATTGCATCTTATAAAGTGAAGTGTAAAAAAAAATCAGTTAAATTTTCAGACAGTTTAGGAGCGTCGTTGCTAAGAAAAATCAATAACAATTTGAGCCAAATAACATTTAATCTTATGGAAGTCAAGACACATTCAGTGATATCTTCGTTAAAAATGATGCTAAAAATATGAAATTTTTTGGGCAACATGAGCAAGGCTTGCTGAACAATGTCAATTTTTTTCCGATTTATTAGGAGATTTGCTGAGATTATAATAGTCTGTTTCCCGTGCAGTTTTTTGAGGCTAGGATCGTCACCGTTCGTGTTTTCGATTGAGCTTTCACCAGTTTTTTTCCCCAACTTTTCTTTAAAATGTATGCAACATTGTCAAACTGTAAACTGGCCTAACTTTTGAAAGGTACAGGTCATAACTTTTGGGTAAAAAAAATGACTGTACAGCCTCAACTTCCTTAAAGAATTGATGAAAAAATCGATGGTTTTGTTTCAAGTTATCCTACTCTTTCGAGTTTATGAGAAAACCTCTTGGACGAGTTAGCAATTAAATTGAATACTGGAAAGAAGATTGCATCATAATGGTTATTCCATGAAGAACGAAAAATTACATGTGGACTTTACAAGTGCGGTGTGTTTAACGATACGTGACGAATCTGACAAAGTGTGAAGTCGTCATTGAATTACGCCACAGACTACCCCAGTTTCATTTATATTTAGTAGCTCGTCGGTAGTGAGAGGGTGGGTTTTTTTTACTGCATGATACGGAGCCCGTGACAGGGGACGCTTTGGTTAAAGGACAGAAAATGAGAAAGCTGGGCCAAAGGAGCCAAGTAACCCTCGCCATGTAAACCAATTTGCACGCTATGAAGCCCCGATGACGATCTGTTATACAGCACACAGTTATTTCCCATAGGAATTGGAGGGATGGGCCGCTTTTGCCGGGCTCTTAGATATTTTATTTGCCGCGGCTGTTCCCACAGGAACATCACGACTATGGGAACTTCGGCAATCCATACAATGCTTATATCATCCGAGCAGAGAACAAAGAATCTTTCTCACTGATTAAAAATTCCTACGTACGTCATCATCTCGTGAAAATCATATTTTTCCGTCTCGTCAGAGCCAAAAAAGATAAACTTTCATGGATCACATTTTTTCATAAGAATTTTACTATTCCGAAGTTCATTGACTAAATGAGATACACGATGCATCCGACACAGCGAATCTCATTTTCTGAGTTCGAATTCAAGAAGACAATTGCCAACACACGATATTAAGGATCCAAAGGGTGAGTGAATCTGCGTAAAGCTATAGAACGTGAACAGAGCAAATTATGCAATAAAAAATATGAGATAAAGCCACGACTTTTTTAATGTTGCAACACCAGTTTTTTCCACCAGTCTTCGATTTTTTGGGCTTTTTTGCTTCGGCCATTACTGCCAAGCGCAGATTGTTCTCATGAAACTTCGTGGTGCAAACGAGTTTTGAGAATCCTGAGCTAAGTTCTAAGTACGAAATTGTCAACCGAGGTTCTGTGACCATAAAAATAAGGGTGCCTAGATTTCTCGTATTATTATGAATTGTCGAAGGCTCGTGGCCATATAGAGTTGAGTAGGCGGATCTCGCTGGTGGTGAAACGGCGGGAAAAGGGAGGAGGAGAGAGGGAAGGAGGGAGGGAGGGGAGGGGGGGGGTTAAAAAAGTCTTTGGAACGAGCGATAATTAGTAGCAACGTGTGGCACATGTACAGCGAATTTACTGACTTTAACCGTACGTGGACGGACGATTTGAGCTGGCGACCGTAATTCAAGATAAGACATCCCCCGGTTTGGTATCAATTACGGGTGGAGCCGAGAGACTCAAAGTTACCTACGATTATCGTCGCTGCTGGCCCACATAATACTTAAACTCCACTTAAGTCACACTCACTTTCTTTCTCACTCAATTTCTCTTCATTTTTTTCCATCCTGCTCGAAAGGCCCAATGGAGTCTGCGAGTCTCCCGTAGCCACTCGTCAACTCTTTCGCTAATTACCAATTATTAAGCTGTAATCGTTTCGGATTATATACGTATAAGGTTGTACTTTCGCACGCGTAATCTTCATCGAACGAGGGCGGACTACATTATTCGCGCTTACACTTCTCACCGCAAGGAATATATTTACTTCCATGTACCAACCACTTATGAAAACTCCCCTGCACCCCTGCTTTCTTTATTTCCCGGAGAAACAGCAGCAAAAAACATGAAGAAACTCTACGACGTTTTCTCACGCGTATGCACTACTGCACTTTTCTTTCGTTTTCATACACGATCTTCCACTCGCTACTCCACTTTTTTTCTACAAAATCCCACCGTTTCGATCCTTTGGCATTAAGGTCGATCCCCTGCGACAGCCCCAACCAAAAGTTATTTATGTACCGACTGCATATTAAAAGGGTTCATAATTCGTTCGGATCGTAATCATTAACTTTGTAAAGACCCTATACACGTACTTGGTACCAGTAGATATAGTACAAATATCATTTGCTTTCGTAAAATTTATTCTAAAAGTATTTTTGATCTGACATCGCGAGTAAATTTTTTGACGTAACTATCCGGGCTACGCTTCAACACACAGAAAAGGTTGCCTGTACAGACGACATTCGCTTGTTCGCTTGCAAAATATATCGTATGCAGCCTAAACCTTCGTACCTCTCGTGACTATATCTGTCAAACTAGATGGTCAATCACCGTGATTTTTTTTCACAATATCTGTGATATCCTGCTCTAGCTTCTCCTCGTTTTTTATAAACTTCCTAATTTTAGTACTAGCGGTAGAATTAATAATGTGTTGTTTGCCTATGCGTGGTCCATATTGAGTCAACTTCAATTACATATGTCTCGGGTTCGGGATATGGTGAAACTTGTTAAAATTTTATAGAGGTGTTGTTCATATGTTAAACAATACGTATGCCAAATTTAAATAATTTCCTAATTTAACTGTCTCGTGGAGTAACCACCTTCCCTGTCGGACCATATGTTGCTTCTACGCAACACGCGCTTCCAGGCCTAATAAATTCCAGGCATCGGTCAGTAAAGTCGGGGTTCTAACTGCCTATTTCCATAAGCAAGGCTAGATTGCACCATAGATACTCCTAAACCTAGAGATAAACTGCTTTAAGGAAGTTGAGGCTGTACAGTCATTTTTTTTACCCAAAAGTTATGACCTGTACCTTTCAAAAGTTAGGCCAGTTTACAGTTTGGCAATGTTGCATACACTTTAAAGAAAAGTTGGGGAAAAAAAGACGAAAAACTGGTGAAAGCTCAGTCGAAAACACGAACGGTGACGATCCTAGCCTCCAAAAACTGCACGGGAAACAGATTATTATTAATATAATCTCAGCAAATCTCCTAATAAATCTGAAAAAAATTGACATTGTTCAGCAAGCCTTGCTCATGTTGCCCAAAAAATTTCATATTTTTAGCATCATTTTTAGCGGAGATATCACTGAATGTGTCTTGACTTCCATAAGATTACATGTTATTCGGCCCAAATTGTTATTGATTTTTCTCAGCAACAACGCTCCTAAACTGTCTGAAAATTTAACTGATTTTTTTTTTTACACTTCACTTTATAAGATGCAATCGGTTTAAAAGCGATGACATCATTTTCATTCTAATGCCTCAACTTCCTTAACCCATCGAAATATTAATATGAAGCCGGCGTTTCGTGTTGAGTTGGCGTTGTGTGAAAAGGTGCATTAGTTATCGCAAAAGAAAAGTGAGTACACATTTTTTCCGTACTCCAAACTTTATTTCCTTTCAAAGGGAAGCTAATATGATGTATTTAAGGTATTGGGTGCTAGATTAATTCGTAAATTTTCCTGATTTTTCTCCCCAAGGTGCTGCGTGCAGCGAACATTCAAAAATTTATATTTCCCAAAAAAAAAACTGAAATGTCACAATGAATTCGGAAACTAGAAAGTATTTCGAAATAAAATTATGAAGGGAATCCATTTTCCGACAACGCGAAATAGGTCTCGGTCTGAGAGGGTTAATTTTATACTGTGCAATCCAATTCGTAAATTTGCCGCATTTGTATTCGTTGATTTGGACATTCCTCGATGACTCAAACTATCGAAAGACTCGAAGCCCAAAATATTTCTATTTTTCACTGCGTTCTTTCTAAAACAATTTTTATTGATTTCCTAGCACAGAAATGCCCTTTGTACCGTTAACCCCCTGTCGCAACATCGCGCAGCCAGCAGCCCTATAGAAAGCCCCGTGTAGCCACGTGTACGAGGATACTCCCATAACGAAGTTCTGCAGTGACGAGCAAGAGAATAAAAGTACACTAGCGAGTTGTCGAGTTGTTACAAAGTGCGCCAACAGTCTGTGTATATACATTCGACTGGTATAAGATCTTAAACATATATTTTATATATATATATATATATCTATAGGCATACGGCTCTTCAGTAATTTCACCCCCATCTGATGGACTCTCGAGCCCGAGGGTGGCTTCTTTCGCGAGAGCGTGTATCTTCATTCAGCGTGTTGAATTTCCCCTCATCGTTGGGGATGGAGAGAGAGAGAGGCGAGAGAGGAGGGGGCCATAGCGTGGGACCCACTCTCGATGCCAATGCGCGTGGCGATTCATGGGAATTTTCCGCGTCCCACCCTTCGCCTTAGCTTCAATGTCATTCGAATGTTGAGCAGCAAAGTGCTCGTATTTTTATTGTCCCATAGCACATTTCTGCATCTCCTGCAATTTCGTCAATCTGGACTGGCTTTTAAATATTTTGGTAACGAAGGTGGAGCCCAATATCCTCGACGACGACTGTAGCGAGCTCGCGCGCATCTGCCAATGCTGAGGGATTCAACTGAATTGACAGTGGTTTAATGTAAAATGATAGAACCATTTTCAAGATATCGAAGAATGTGTTTCAGATCATTAATAGAATTCTGTAGAACATCAGCCCAAAAATCTAGCCTTACACTTTCAACTGAAACAATTTGACAAACTTTCGAGCCGTACCCCGTCTTGCTCCGGTCTACCATAACTTGCAAATCCTGTCAAATTTGCATTATTCCAACCAATGGTGAAAGGAATTCGGTGTGTGAGGGTTTTTGGAGTCGCTGATTTCGATTCGATGGTTTAAACAATAAGATCTGGACTACCAACTGTCAAATCTGTCACTGAGCAATCAAAGTTCCTATCGGAATTGAATTTTTTTCTGAGATAGCTAAATACAAGTTTATGGTTAGGTCCTTTTTCCACGAATTTACCAAACACAGATTAATAAACATTCAAATCTGAATTAACACCGGACTTTGAGATTGTTGAACTCACTGATATTAGTGGTCATTAATTTTGGAGAAAAAACACAGGTCTAGCAACGAGTTTCACTCCTAAAAATGTCTTTTTCTGAGACATTCTTAATTTCATTAGTCGTAAGAAAGGTGTTGTAATGATCCGAAGCGTGGTTATTATTATAAAGTTAATACTTTATTTATTGCTATGATTTGGGTACTGATTCGGAAGTGTGTAAGTTCAAATGATGAACTGAAGAGAAAAGTGATGCACTTAGGGATTACCACAGGTAGGACCTAATGTTTCGGGGTTGATTGTGTTACTCCACGGAGTAATTGCAGAACAGCGTAAAGCGTCCAGAAATGAAAATAATTCGAATGCTGATTTTAGAGTTTGGTTTGGGAAAGAGTTGGTAAGAGAAACGTGTGGAAACGTTTGCAGGATGGTACATAAGCAATACTGGCGCCGTTACAATGTGTTCTGGATCATTTGCTATTCCATACAATGGATTTGACCTTCCGAACGTTCATCGAATTTCATTTCATCAAATATCTGCTACTTTAATTCAAATATACACCTCTCCCGGAGCAGAATATACTTTGACATGTCATCTACAATTGCCATATTTCCGTATAGACATTTTACAAAGTCCCGACATGCCAGAGTTGAAAAATTTTATGCTAATGATTGCTAGTGAACCGACAATCATTCGAGAGTGAAGAAAATGCGAAGCATATATGGAACATTCCAAACGCAAAACTGACGGACTTTCTTGACCCTAGTAAATGTGGTCAAGCTTTTTCACATTCAGTCTAACAAACACCCTGATTAAAAAAAAAAAATTTGGCCAACACTCCTTGAAAAAAAGCCCGAAATGACGCCCTTTTTTTAGAAATTTTAAAAAATTTTCAGAAATCCGTGGTTACATGCAAAACATTTAATGTGCTATAAGCGTTGAATTATAAAAAATCGAGAACCATTCACTTGAGGCCAATACTTCAATAATTTGGAACCCAAAGCTGTATCATTTTCTCCACAATTTTTGAATATAATCATATCATATATAATTATGTACATTAGGGTGGCCCTTAATATGGATAAAAAAAAAAATTGATCGCGCCGCCCCCCAAAACGGTTCCAAATGTTTAAAAAAAAATCTACGCAAAGCCGTAGCTATGTCCGGTAAGAAGAAGACGTTCCTGTAAGCATGAACTTGGATTTAAATATCAACTTTTCTGCATGATTGGAGAAACTTGGATTTTTAAAATCTGGTTTATGTGTCAATTTTTTTCTCCTACTTTCCGGAGCTATTGTATATTAGTATTCAATATACAGATCAAATAATAAGGTCTTCCATACTACACTAACGAAAAAAATTAAAAGGTAAAAAGATTTTTCCGAATTTTTAGTGATTTTTCAAAATGTTGTATTTCAGTGAAACATGGTCGTATCGAGGTCTAAAAAAAAGCATTTTGAAGCTTCAAGTTTCTAATTTCAAGATCTTATGACGAAAAAAATGCAGAGCTAAATAGTCTGCCCGATTTTGAGAAAAAATGCGAGAAAAAAATTTGCAAATTTTTATGCTTTTTTCTCAATTCCACAAGCGTAGATTTATTTTTTTCAACTAAGTCATGGTATGGACCGGATAGCTGGTTTATTCAGCTTCAATTTGCTTTTTTTAAAACTTCGGTAGGACCATTTTTTGCTGAGATGTTGAACTTTGAATCAAGAAGGACCCTTTTGTCTTTGATCGACGATATCTCGGCAACCAATGGTCGCACAGAAAATTTAAGGGCAGTTCTGAAAACTGGAATGAATGTCCTACAAGATCCCGTTGCGATCTTGAAGACGAATTTTTTCTTCCATCCTTGTCGTGAATTTAAGCAAATAGAAAAAAAAGGTAATTTATGGTTTTTCAGAAAGTCAACAGCCAAATTTCAAATATTCATGTAATGACTGATATACCCCCAAAACCCTGCGAAGTTACATTTCGATCTAACCAATCGTTTCTTTGATGCAACCGGTCAAACATTTGAAAAAATTTAAGGGTCACGTTTTTTACGTTAAACGAGTCATGATCATGACAAAAATAAAAAATAAAAAATTTCTAAGTTTTTTCCACATTTTTTCCATAAATAAGGTTGAAATATACAAAAAAAAATTTCCCAAAGTTTTTGATTGAAAATTGATTTTTTTTCTTAAGGAGGGTGGCTACCGACGATACAATGTTGCCATGCTAAACCATGTTAAATACATTAAAAATTTCAAAATGATAAGAATTTAATAAAATTTGGTGAACATATTCTTTAGGGCCAAATTTGACAATACAAATTTTTTAAGATTTTTCTTCTGTACAGTTATCGAGTAATTGATCACTAAAGTTCAAATGTATAAGCATAGCGTTTCCATATATATAGGTATACATTCCGGGCATAAGAAATCTGCTTTAATCCGTAATTACTCGATAACTAAGCAGAAGAAAATTTTGAAAAAAATTGTGTCTTCGCACTTGATGTTGAAGAACATTATCACCAAATTTGATCAATTTCTTATCAATTTGACGAACGTAGCCACCCTCCTTAAGGCTTCCAATATTGAGGGCTTCTGAAAAACCATAAATTACCTTTTTTTCTCTATTTGTTTAAATTCACGACAAGGATGAAAGAAAAAATTTGTCTTCAAGATTGCAACGGAACCTTGTAGGACATTCATTCCAGTTTTCAGAACTGCCCTTGAATTTTCTGTGCGACCATTGGTTACCGAGATATCGTCGATCAAAGACAAAAGAGTCCTTCTTGATTCAAAGTTCAACATCTCATCAAAAAATGGTCCTACCGAAGTTTTAAAAAAAGCAAATTGAAGCTGAATAAACCAGCTATCCGGTCCATACCATGACTTAGTTGAAAAAAATAAATCTACGCTTGTGGAATTGAAAAAAAAAGTATGTGAATTTGCGAATTTTTTTCTCGCTTTTTTTCTCAAAATTGCGCAGAATATGTTGCTCTGCATTTTTTTTGTCGTAAGATCTTGAAATTAGAAACTTGAATCTTCAAAATGCGTTTTTTTAGACCTCGATACGACCATTTTTCACTGAAATACTACATTTTGAAAAATTACTAAAAGTTCGGAAAAATCTTTTGACCCTTTAATTTTTTTCGTTAGTCTAGTATGGAAGACCTTATTATTTGATCTGTATATTGAATACTAATATACAATAGCTCCGGAAAGTAGGAAAAAAAAATTGACACATAAACCAGATTTTAAAAATCCAAGTTTCTCCAATCATGCAGAAAAGTTGATATTTAAATCCAAGTTCATGCTTACAGGAACGTCTTCTTCTTACTGGACATAGCTACGGCTTTGCGTTTTTTTTTTACCCATATTAAGGGCCACCCTAATGAACATGAAATTACGTCATTTTGGGAATTTGTAACTATACTAACTGATCAAATTCCATAATTCTGATTTAGTTATCCGAAAATGGCGAAGAAAATCAGTTTTCTACAAAATATCTAACTGTTGACTCAAAATCAGAAGTTCTCCGAATTTTTCGAAATTTTTGAAATGCACAATTTCAAATACCTCGCAAAACACAGAAAAATCATAACACCACTATGAGCTTCAAATGTGCTGCATACAATCACAGATTTTTGGGATTTTTTCGGATTTCCTCCTATTCCACCTATTTACTCGGAACTAATGTCACGTTCTGACTACAATGTGAAGTGTGTGGATTTGAAATAGAGATTACAAATGAGAGTAATGTTGAAAAATCGGTTTTGAAAAATTTGAAAAAATCGTAAAATTACGAAAGCATTCATACGCGTGAGAAAACGAATTATAAGCACGTTGAAGTTTGTTCAATGAGCACAATCATTAGCGCAAAAAAAAATAACATCCGCGCACGATGATTCGTCGGACGAAACGGATCGATACGCCAGTGAGGTCAGTCCGTAGGTTTGACACACGCATCGAAAAAGTATCATTATTCCTTCATTCTCGCAATGCAGACTTAAACCGAGTCAAAGAATTTGAAATGACGTGCACACCCGAGTAAACGAACACACATAGGGACACGAAAGGCCTGTATGCTAATGACTTCTCATTAGCGAGTCAGTAACAGGACCGTGTGCCACGAAACTTTCCGAGATTTCCAACGGCACTACCAATAAGGTAGAATAGTCAAAAGAAATTTCCTCGGGTCCCTCGCCACGCACCCTTCCTCGTGATTCTTCCGAACGACTCGTGCCTGGCCGTGGAAGAATCGTAGAAAAAAAAGTGCTTACGAGAAAACGCGAATGAAGAAAGAGAGATGAAAAAAAAGAGGAGGGAAGAAAAACGTATGGGAAAAGGCAATTAAAAATCTCTGTTGAACGATAATGAGTCGAAAAGATTATGTATAAAAGAAAGAACGAGAGAGAGAGAGAGAGAGAGAGAGAGAGAGAGAGAGAACAAATGCAACCCAGATTGTGTGCTAATCGATACGAATCTCGAAAAGCACAACATGCACTTCGGTATTTACGTTAATAATTTTATCACGCACACTCTCCCTGAACGACTCGTACAGGTGTATGTAAATGTTTGTACGAATATGAACTTAGTTGGGATCCAACCCATATTGGCTGAAAATGAGTGAGTCGTGCGTGTGGCCGAGCTCCCAAACGTAATTGCCATCGACGTGGTAAACCCGGCTACCATTTCCCCCCATAATACGCGCTCCTATCGCACTAAACACGTTATAACGCTCCTAACATCGTCTTATAATAATCGCAAGCCTCATATGTGCGTTGCCTTTAAGTGCCGCCTGAGTGAGTGCCGCCGTACTCGTGTCACGTTACACCCTGTAGAAACCCTTTTTTCTTCATTTTTTCCGATTCCGACCTTTCGATTAAATTCCCACCAAACTTGCAAATTTCTGCTTATACTTGTGAGGAGACTTTTTTTATTGCCTGATCTTCGTTTCAGAAATATATTTGTGAAACACTCCGAGAGCACTCGGACTTTGACGTTCGATTTTCATCTGCAATGTCCTGCGTTAGAGTCTAACGAGATCTCCCGACAATCCCGCATCTTTCACTTTACTTCCCTCACTTCCGATTCTCGTTTCACCGAAAATCCACCAGAGTTTTGCTTATTTCGTTATACACCCTCGTACAGAGTCTGTTGGGAAAGTTATGAAAAATGTGAAACATTCAGTTGGCTAACTGAAACAACTGCTTCCAGTTGGTTAGCTAAATAAAACTGCTCTCAGTTGACTAACTAAAAAAAATTGCTTTCAATTGATTACCTGAAAAAAGTGCTTGCAGTTTGCTAACTGAAAAAACTGTTTCCAGTTGATTAGATGAAAAAAGTGCTTTTAGTTGGTTAATAATTCAAAAAAAATGTTTCCCCCTCAGCGATCGATGAACGAACCGGTGTTAGCGGTAACCGAACAAGGCTGCTTAACATTGCAAATTACCGAAACCGCATACGCAACCATTCACCGGGCATTCAATATGTTGCGTCCGCGAAGACCGTCGCGAAGGAACGAGTTATCGAGGACGAGTATTTAAGGGATTAAGGCCAAAAAGAGCTGACCTCCAACTCGATACTTTTACATCAAGTTAACAATAGGTTTATTTAAAAAAGTTACAAATTCATTCTACTTTCATGCTGAAAATGCTAACTAATTATTGCGTTATTTTGTGTGTGCAAATCTAGGACACAAAAAATATTTATAGAATTCTACTGAATATATTTCGCCGTTTGGATTCCGATTTAGAAATCGCGCGCGTCGTGTTCCGGGTTGGCGTCTTTCGAAGAAATATACGAACTAGCGTCATTGATCACTCGACGATAGAATCGCGATCAAGGGTTAGTCAAGTTGAATATTTGGTTGCGGGGTTTGGCGGGAAATGGACTCATTACAAGGGAAAGGCATGCAACAAGTGCTCGAAATTGGAGGTATGAGGTGGGGCGTTAAACGTGAGAAAGGGCGAGCGTAGGCTGCGGAATACGAGGGTTGGTTGTAGGACGTTGCCGCAAGGGAAACAGCAATGCAAACCCTGTACACGAGACCTTTCATCATGTAGAAGCACGACAGGGGTTGCTTGGGTCTGGTATGGAGTGCCAACACCCTTCTACCTTGACTCGATCCAGATAACGGACACTTTAAGGATACTTGACTGTCCAAAGTTTGCCTTACATATTCTTACAATTTGAGTCGTACAAATGCCGGCAATTTTCTGGTTTTCGACGTACAGGAACTATTCGAGGAACTCCAAGTTGTTGGCTTGCGCGAGATCCTCAACGTACGTGAGAGAATTTTTAATTTTATCAATGTGCAGGAAGATCCGCTATGAAAACGAAACTGCTATGGTTTTCCAAGTTTCGCACCTTGAACATAAAGAAAATTTAAAGTGATGTTCCAAACAGTGGTTCAAGGGGAATCCATCACGAGTGAAGATGCAAGATGTGTCTTGCTTTCGATTGTTGAACTTTTCGTTTGAAATTTGGTGTCGAGAACTTTGAGGACGAGGAATTATATAAAAGTAACTAAGTTAGAGTTGCCACTGTACTTCGTACTGGCCAAATTTTTGTGATTTTTTTTCATGATTTTATATCCAGTTTGATGCACTCCTTAAACATAGTGCAGGTTCATTTGGGAGACAACATTTACCTTTTTATCTTAGGAATAAAATAACATTGCAAAAAAAACCGAAGATCCTAATAAAACTCATCCTTCTCAATAACTGAATGAAAAAATGTGAAAAAACATTTTGGACCACACTAAATGTTTTTTTAAGAAAGTTGAGGCATTAGAATGAAAATGATGTCATCGCTTTCAAACCGAGTGCATCTTATAAAGTGAAGTGTAAAAAAAAATCAGTTAAATTTTCAGACAGTTTAGGAGCGTCGTTGCTAAGAAAAATCAATAACAATTTGAGCCAAATAACATTTAATCTTATGGAAGTCAAGACACATTCAGTGGTATCTCCGTTAAAAATGATGCAAAAAATATGAAATTTTTTGGGCAACATGAACGAGGCTTGCTGAATAATGTCAATTTTTTTCAGATTTATTAGGAGATTTGCTGAGATGATATTAATAATAATCTGTTTCCCGTGCAGTTTTTTGAGGCTAGGATCGTCACCGTTCGTGTTTTCGACTGAGCTTTCACCAGTTTTTCGTCTTTTTTTCCTCAACTTTTCTTTAAAGTGTATGCAACATTGCCAAACTGTAAACTGGCCTAACTTTTGAAAGGTACAGGTCATAACTTTTGGATAAAAAAAATGACTGTACAGCCTCAACTTCCTTAAACCGTGAAAAAAATCAAATACACCGCTCAAAAACATTACGATTCTATAGCACTCAAAGACCTCGTTTGAAAATATTTTAAAAACCGATACCCTATCCTCCTAATTCTATTCTGACAGAGGAACAACTCAATGAATTAAAAATGTTTCCATCTAATTATAAGTTACGTGCAGCACTAAAATTCATTACATCAATTCAAGGCCAAGTATTTATTGGTAATTCGGAATTTTAATCCCTACGGAACGAATTAGAAATTGAAACGGGACTATTTCCATAGGAGCAAAATACCACTTAGAATTATTCTTGCGATCCAACAATTTTGTGATTAATGACGTGAGAAAAGAACTTTATTGATTACGCCGTCCTTTTATCGTAATGCATTCTTTTTTCTTTGAATGACCTATGCAGCTGATTTCTCCCTCCCTTTCTATGTTTTTTAACGGGTGAGATACAGTCAGGGGTGCGAAAAATGGAGTTTTTTCATATTAAAAAAGTTTATTTCACAAAAATGATTACACGGAGTTTTAATATCATGCTTTAACTTGACTGTTACAAAATTCGTAAAAAAAAATAAATTATTTATGAAAATATAGCCATCTTTGTGGACCCTTTTTTCCAAACAGTGCTTTCCGGTGACCGCCATAAAATTTTATTGGATCGTTTGGAATCGAAAAATCAAATAAACATCATCAGTTTAATAATAAATCAAGTCCTCAAGCGTTTTTGAAAATTAACAGAATGGCGGATTTTGACAGTAAACTCTTGATTTTAGATAAACAAATCACTTGTTTGTTGATTTTGTGTATTTTGATCCGCTGAATCCAAATATCACAATTCTTGCCGGGAAGTCGAGCATTCAATTGTTTATAACCAATTGTTTAAACAATTTTAAAAAATCATAGTTTCTCCGAGTGAATTAATTTTTTTTTAATATTTTGGAAAATTTCGAAACAAAAGTATTCCCTATAAATTCTTGCTAAAGCTTGTATTTTATTCAATTTATGAAAAAGCTTTCCAATTTCACACCTTATTCGTAATGTATAGAAACTATACTAATTGATTATTATTTACATCGATTCATGAATTTTTGACCCATGAAACAGAACTTCTGCCGATGCAGCAGCTTCCAAAATGTCAATTATTTGCTGTTGTCTTCGAAGCATTCTGCCTTCCCGGGTATTATCGTTTACGCGTTTTTCAGCCACGTCTATACGCTGAGAATCTATCTGGGGATCCGAGGCCTCTCCACTAAATGTGGAATACCTCGGAAACTATTTATCGGATTTATTTGAAATTTTCAGACAATGCAAAAAAAAAAAATAAAATCGATGTTTTGAAAATTTTAAATGTATCGCACCCCTTAAATCATTCTAACTTTTTTTTAATGTACTTGTCTCAAAGTAGTATTTCTCAACCGATTTTCATTTACTATTTTGTCTCTTTGATACATGTCTCTTGGATTCATGTATTCAAAAAATGATGGCGATCCGTTTATGAAAGAACTATTCTGCAAAATGAATAATTAAGGTAGATCATTCCTGTAGGATCGTATTTTATGGGTGTCTGAATTGGACCGATTTTTACTTCCTCATTAAAGATATTATCGCTCTAAATTAATGTCAGAGTTGTTAATTGAAAAACGTGAAAAAATTTTCTCAACTTATTTTATGGCGAGTGAAATTACAAGTCATTAATTGAACGGGGATCCATCACTAACTGAACCTAAAATTTAATTCGTCCCTGGCTAAAATACTATAGTTTTTTATGTAAAAAATTGCTTTAAGGGCGCAAAGGGAAAATACAAAGGGAAATGGATCAAGAAAAAAGTGTTAATAAAAAGATAGAAGGCTATGACAGGAATGGTCCAAACCAAGAAGAAACAAAATGCTGAAATAAGCAAATGTGAGATTACGAGTGTTCATTTCACCAATTTCGTTCAATCTTTAACTTAATATATCTTTATTACTAGTAAGACAATCATCTCGAATATTTTCCCAGATTATATATATACTTGATTGTTATTGTGTGCCTTTCATACCTTCCTAAGAAGCGTGTTCATTCGTTATATGAAAAGCTAAACGATTTTTTACCCAAAGTCCCCATATCCCTGTGTGTTTTTCTTCATATTTAAGCACGTTTATCTAAATAACCAATAAGACGAACCCTTCAAAATTTGATGTGCGTGTCAGTCGAGTACCCACTGAAACTCTGTGTGAATTTCAAGACTTTCTTAAAAAAATCATTTCGTGGATGAATGCAGTGGCAAGATGATCAAACTTTGAAAAAATTCAGATGATAACTCCGTGAAAAATATCCTTAAGAACAGAATAAGACATGGTGAACAGAAAACGGTTCAATATGACAGATTATCCTTCGAGAACTCTCGATTAAAATGTGCCATCAAATGATCAAATTCACTCGTGTGAATTTTATGATTTACCAAAATTTACAAATTCTTCGCGATATAAGATTGTCATTTCCGGGTACAGATATTTTTTGTGATTCACCGAGTAACGCAATACGCAAAGAAACACCTCTTTTTTCAATTTATTTCGAAACATAGAAAATTTTTTTAACCCTCGCCTAAAATATTTTTGGGTTAATTGGTCACTCAACGTATTAGAATTTTTTCGGAAAAAAATGGCAGTGAAGATATATAAATGTCGTATATTATTCGTGTGAGTTTCCTTACAAACATAGGCTTTGGTGCGATTTATATCTTTTCATATATCCAATAAGCAACTTTCCATAAATGTTCAGCCTCCAAACGACGACAACATTTTTTAAAAGTCCATTAAATTCAAAGGATTCTCCACTCTTCCTCGTCCCCTATGAACATGTTTTCACGCCTGAGAATAACTGTTGGGAAGATTCTGTTGATCCGAAATGATCGTAGTTTTTTATTTATTATGTTTTTAAAATAAAGAGTTCGTTAGAAGATTCGGAAATGATCGAATCTCAAAAATCGTCATATACGAGGCCTACTAATTTATTATAAAAAATGGCGACAGAGGATCAGACGACTTCGGAAGTTGCTTCATCAAGCGAGTACAAGCGTATAATATACGTGCATGCTTCCGGAAAATGTGGACTGCAATCGAGGCATATTAAATGCCTCAACTAACTACCTCTGTTATGAGATGAAACATTCCATTTCGCATGATCGCCAATTTTGCACCCTACCACGTAATTATAGCTGCGCCAATGATACCGAATTCCAAACTCCAACACTGAAAATGAACTTTCATTGAAACCTTCTAATATTTTGTCCAATAAATTTCAACCAAACAGCCAAAGATTTTATAGCCTCAACAAAGTTCCGTTTCAGTCCAACGAAACGCCGTTGCAATATTTAAATTTTGTTGCCTGAACAATAAATGTTGTTGAATACGTAGAAAATTTTAATGTTTTAACAATAGGGTATTTTACACCATGTAAAAAAATATATAAAAATGCATGTTTATGATAGATTTCGTAAAAAGTAAACGAGAAACGTCAGTATTTATTCATAAAAATGCAATGTAAATTTTATAATTCAATTTTAAAAATCGTCCTTTTTCATCTGTTTTTCAAATGTCTAAAACGCCATCCGCCATATTGGATTCCAACGTCCCGTGAAAAACGGCACCATTGGCCCAAGCTTGGTGCAGTACCGCGCCAACTATACGCGATGGTTGGACGACCGTTGGCAATATAACTCGGCCAACCGTAGCACCACGGTTGGAGTGATAGCTACGGTCCTACGGTAGGCTAGCGCTTGGGACCAGTATCGGCCCAGCGTTAGTTTGGACAACGGCCCAACGCTGGGCCGGTGTTTGCCCAATGCTAGCCCCACATTCACCCAGCGTCATTCCCCAGCGAATGCCTGTTATCGATTATTTAATTAAATAATATTTATTTTCAATCATGCTTATTTTATCACCCTATACAATTATCCGTCATTGTGGAAATTTTAATTAGTTAAAAAAAAAACAGTTCTTTATATTTTCTTTAGAGTTGAAATTTTTCAGAGGGGATTTGAACTGCCTACCTACAACTTTCCTACCTAATGCCTACCTAGTTTGTCCGAGACGCTAACCACTACACTATCGACTACTTGCTATTTTTGTATCAACATTCTCAAAATAAAATATTGGGCCCATTCTGGTATTGTATCATATGTGTACATATTGAAATCACTTTTTTAATTCTCAACCGATTTAGACCAAATTTGGTACACAACTGTAAAATACCCGGAAACAAATTTTCATGTAATTCGATAACTTATTAGCTCGTGCGAGTTTTGATAAGAAAATTCAAAAAAGTTTATCCTTCAGCCGATTAATTAATAAAGTCGAAAAAATTAAATGACTAATCTGTTTATTATTAAAAGATACACGGCCCGTCTTGAATCTTTCTGCCTACACTTTACCTCAATACTTAGCGTCAAGACGCTGCCGCGTCTCTAGATTATTATTGTTATTATTATTGATATTATTGTCGTTATTATTATTGTTATACAAGAAATCTTAATTCATTTGCAATATCAAAAAAATGAAGATAACACAACATGTATCCACTAAATATTATATATACTGAAAAAAAAAATTGCTTCAAAGAGTCGATTATTATTTGGTGAGTGCGAGCAACAAAATATTCTTGGATTAATAACAACAAATTGGTTGATGAACAACTAATGGATGACCAGAAGTTGATCATCAATTGCTGCCGTTGCAAGACAGTGCTGGCTGAGCCTAGGCTGATGAGCGGATACCGATTGTATATCTAACAATATAGCATCAGGTACAGATTTTAAAAAATAAGGCGAGCAGTATTAACCCGAGGTATGGGACAATGATGGCCTCCAACGGTTGGCTGCCAGTCATGAACCGACACCGGCCCAAGCGTGGGCGATTGTCGGGTCCCAATGCTCAAATTCTTCATTGGCTATAAGCGTGGGCAAATATGCTGGCCCATGCTCGGGCCCAACGTCGAGTCCCAACGGTTGGCTGCCAGTTATAAACCGACACCGGCCGAGGGTTGGCTGGTTGTCGGGTCCCAATGCCCAAGTTTAGCATTGACTAAACGTGGGCAAACATGCTGGCCCGTACTCGGGCCCAACGCTGAGTCCCAACGGTCGTTTACCCAGTATCGAGCCAAGCATCGGCCATATGGTAAGCATCGGCAATTTTTTCACGGGGTGACGTCACTCCGATAGTAAACAATCTAGATTCTTATCGTGCGCTCTGTGTTATTTTGAAATTTTACAAGTTATTACGTACGTTTGTGGATTTTTATCATTCATTTTATTAAAATCGCATCATGGAAGACGGTTTTGTGAAAGCAAAAAGTACAAATCTACCAATGATAAATATGTTAATGGTGGCGATGAATCCACAATTTTTGTGACATTTTTACACTTGTATTATCGCATTCAGGCACGAGACACCAATGATATACTATTATAACTCATTATATTCACAAATCTTGTTACTTGGTCTTTCGGAATCGTATTGTTTACTAACGGAGTGATGTCACAAACCGAAACAACATGGCGGCTAGCGTTTCCGCGCGAAAATTGAAAATTATAAATAAAAAATAGTTTTCAAGACACTTTTCGGCCTTATAAAATTTAAATAAAGATTCCACTGGTTTATTACGATCTCAGGATTATTTTGAAACAGTTTTCAAAAAAAGGTGTAATACCCTATTTTTTCGTTTTTAGACAACTCTTAAATCTTCTATAAAAAATCTTCTAAATCTTCTTATGAAAAACCAACGATTTCCCATTTCTTTTCTCTTGTTTTCTCATATTGGCTTCCATCTAGCTGTTATTGTTCAGCGCTACTTAACAATGGCTCAATCAAAATCATAGATCTTCAAGTCTTTAAAGTTTCACTTGTTAAAATCGAACTTTGGATTTGAATAATTCTTGAGATTACATCGCATATCTGAGGCTTTTGTTTCTCCCTTGTGTTGCTTTTTTCATAATAAAATACTCTCCCCATATTATAATTAACTGTTTCCATGAAACTCATTTTCGTCATTATCGAAATTTGGCACATACCTTGTTCAATATTTCAAGCATTTGTTAAAGTTTCATTCGCATTTTCTCTGTTACTTCGATACTAAATTTATTTACTGGATTCACGATATCACGACATTAATTAATAACTTTTCAACCATTCTCCTAAATGTCGACAAATTTTTCAACTACTTTTTTCTCTCTTACATTTCGTTGCTCGCAAAGTTTTATTGAAATCTTTATTTCGATAGAACGACACAACATTCCTAACCCTAAGAAAAACACCGTTAAATTTCTCATCTTTAATTCCGCAGTACATCTATTTATTTTTCAAGGTTATGTCTTATGTCAAAATGTCAATGGCGAATCATTTCTGTTTGCATTTTATAATTTTTAATAAAAAAAACTATGTCATTTTGAATGATAATTTACGATTTTTAATCAAATTAATATCCAATTTGATAACTGTGGTCAAGCACAAGCGAGCCAATCAAATTACATGTTCAATATAGCGGACGTACTAACTACAGAACGCCGCTGAAACGTCAAAAGTTAACCCCAAATATCTCCATAACGACATTGGAAACAGTGGGTTTTTTTTTGCGTGAAAAAATCGATAAAACTTTGAAGTTTCTAAAAATTTTTTTTTTGGCCGTGCGTTGGCAACGATTCATACACTTTTTTTATCATTTTAGTTCGATTTTGTCAACTTCCGGTACAAATGACGCGGATTTAAATGCGGCTTTAATTCTTAAATATTTCTTTTTAACCATCGGCTAAGTACCTTTTTCTTTTTTCAATCGATGCAGCGTAATCAACTCTATTAAATATTTCAAATTCATGAAAAATTTGACACGTCGATATTTTTTACATACATCCTCAACTCCTGACAGCGAATCCAAACTTCCACGTAATATTTTATTAAAATCACAATTATTGAATCTCTAGCTCAAGATTTTGGACATCACCTTCCAATGAATATATATTTCGATTGAAATGACTTCTAAAATATACGAAAAGTTATTATTTGTCGCGATAATGAATTAAAAGGACAGTATAAAGTTGCGTTGTTCCGGCCGCGAGCTCGCGACCGCATCGTTAAATTGACTGACCATGTTCAAGGGTCGGGTCGAGAGTGTCCGAGTATGGTGTACGACTCCTTTGAGGCGGTCTACGAATACGGTTGCCCGACTTTGGTCGCGCGATGTTCATCTGAGTGGAAATTGAAAACCCGAGCAGCGAGTCGAGAAGACGACGAATCTGTTTCTCATACGTTCGATCTACATATATAACCATTCGGAAAACGCAAGCTCGGTGTAACAAAACTACGCGAACGTATTTGACGTTCGTATATCCGGCTATCTGTCCACCGGACAAAGGGATCCGGACGTATCCGGCCCATGTTACGTGGGAAAGGTACACGCGGTCCTTTTCGACGGTGGCCAAACAAATAAAGTGATACGAGTAACCATTTATAAATTCTTCAAACCGTGAGCCAGCTTCTTTTTTTCTCGTGTCGAAAACGAGACTCATATACAAGCTCGTACAATAAATTCACGTCTTTTTCAGAAAGGATATGAAACCGGTTTTCGTAATTATGTCCAATGGGAAAATTGCAGCGTGGCATTGATAGAGAAGCTGGGAACAATGAAAACTTGAAATTTATCAAGGTTTTGCTAATTTTTAAAATGTTTTTTTTTTTTTTTTTTCTAAACATGGAACAAAATAAAAAATTCAATAATCTGAATTAAAAAACTCGGAAATTCGCCCTGTTTCTCATTTCGTCTTTACTGCATTATTAGCATTCCATGGATTTTAATATTTCCTTTTTTCGAGTTCTTTTGACGATTTCGCTTTGACAGCTTCTGAATTTTTCACTGCAAGCGTCGCTTGGGCATCGCACATTCAGGAACTATGAATTTTAGGTATACAGCAAAAATATATTGAAAAATCAACAGATATTTATAAAAAGCTTAAAATTTGCAGTCGCTATTGTTTGTTTATTTTTAATCTTTCGTTTGAAGAAAGCTGGTAATTCTAATTTTTTATTATCTTTTGTTCTAAAGAATGAGACGAATTCATAAAATTGTTCTCTACTGAATTATAATTATAATGGAAATCTTAAAGATTTTCAAAGATTACCATTTAATTTTGGCAGCCGATCAGATTCGTGATTCTTCATCGAATTTGCTCGAGTGTCCGCCGCTAAATATCGGGAGCAATAAGTATGCTGCAATCGAATTGAGTGCTGCAGTTTCGCTCAATTATCTCCAGAAAAATGACGCGGTTCGCTTTGAGCGTCATGTGAAAAATTCTATAAAATCAATCACTTTTTGGAAGAGGAAAAATCCAATAGAAACTTCAATTATTATGACCTTGTAATTATAAATTCACATATGACGAGAAAATCAAAGAATTGTGAACAGTTCGATTTAATCCAAGAATGGAAGTACTCGATGCTCCAAATACGACTGCGTTCGTACTTCGTTTACGCTTCGATCTATTCCCGATGTAATCAGGACTTTTCTTTGCTTGTGTGTCAGAATAAGATCGAAGCAGCTTTCGCGCTGTATTTATTACCATTATGATTATCGTTATTCGTCCCTGTGGCCTTTGCTCTCGCTCGTTTACGTCTCTCTTTGTCGATGTCACATATAAAAGAGCGCGATATCAAAGAACGCCCGGGGAATTAGGACGTACGGGAGAGATTCAGTAGACTCGTAAGATCCTTTTCCTGAGCCGATCCCCAGCTGAATAGTGGCCGCCCTTTTCTCGTCCCTTTCTCTTTACCCCGCGCACATTGAAATAAATTTTTCTGATTCGCCTATCGTTCTGAAAAGTAATTATAGTTCTTTCGGCTTCACATTTTTCACTGCAATTTTTACAGACCCGTCGATATGTTTGCGTACGAAAATAATCGATATAAATCTCGTGTATGCTCGTCCTCGATCCTTCCAGCCAAAAACATTTGTACGTTCTTCGAACATCTTTCCATTGATCGTAAAACGTTAGTGGATGTTAAAAAATTCTATGCCAAATTTCTCACGAATTAATCGCCCGAGAACTCCAAACTGACGACTCAAACGTTCTTTTTCACTCGCATCATCCAATAATCTCTGTAATTTTTGGCTACCAAACTAAAGGAATTGGAAGATAACTCATCGGGTCGCCCAGACGATTGGTCTCTGGTATTTTTCCATCAGGCCTGTAACATACTTGAGATTCCCCGTCCATAACATTCCCCCAGTGATTCATGATCAAATCTCACGTAACAACTTACTCGTAGACGAAGAATGGCTCACCGGAATTTCGTACCTCCATAAAAAGATATCAGGATTGGAATCCAGTAGAAGAAATCAGGTGGCAGAGGTTATTCGAGATTATTCATAATTCTACCAATTTTTTTAAAGCAGTAAGAGTACTACAATTCAAAAATCCCAATAATTTTACATTTGTCTCTTGATCGACATAGATTTCGAAATTGTTGTTGCTAGACTAGAAAAAAATGATATCAATTATCGACTTTTCAAGAATAAAATTCATTTTAAACTGATGAAAATATTTTTTCAGTTATTTTAATTCTGAACTCATACAAGACGTTGAATAGAAAATCGTATTATATAACATCACCGCTGGAAGGGAAAAGAAATCTGGTGAAGTGGAAAACTTGGCGGTGCTAGACGAAGGGAGTGGAGAGTTAAACCTCGATGCAACGAAGTAAGAATGAGAAAAGTGTGCTTACCCCAAAGCTTTTACAGTTATTATCCTCGGTATATTTGTCGTTTGGTTTATTCGAGTAATATTGTGGTCAGTATCCTTAAATCTGTGGGACCTTATCAACAACCCTGTTTGAGCATGTTTCCCATAAAAGCTTCGAGTTTATTTGTTCAACACCCTCTCCATATACGCGGCACCTTTTATTTCCTCTTGGACTTTCGCGGTATATCGTTCTATCCCTCTATTTGTACTTACTCAGAATCTTTTCTTCAACTCTTGCGTCTTTTTTCTCAAAGAGTGGAAATCACTTATTCATTGTTTGGGATCGAATACTGGTGGAAGTACACTTACAGGCAGAGTTTTCGTTCCAAGAGGATTGAAACGGAAACGATTGAATAGGGCGCGTAAGATTATTTGAGCATTTCATTTAGTATCAATATTATGTCAAAAAGTATCAATTTTGTACTTTTTTTTCTTATTGCTAAGCACCGATTTTATGGATTTAGCAAATATTTTCAGGGAAGATGTACATTTGGAGTTAAACTATGAGAGCTGTTCTGTGGCTTAAACTCAATTTTTTCAATACTATTTATAGAAGTTAAAAAAAGATCGAAAAGTTAGAATTTCAAAAAATCAACGGACAAAGCAGTTGGAAGATTTCATTTTGAATATTATTTCATTTTTATATAATAATGAACGATGCAAGAAAAGACTAAATGATAAAAATTTTGGTAATTATGTAGTTTGATTACTTTTCCGAAAATCAACGGAAGAAATTTTTTTTTTAGCATGGACGGCTTCGATTAGTTACCATTGATGATATTTCGTCGGGGGAGGCTAACATTTTCCATAAAAACCATGTGTTTGAGGTTTTGAAGTTATTGGAAAAATATGATGAAATAGGGCACACACACACACACACACACACACACACACACACACACACACACACACACACACACACACACACACACACACACACACACACACACACACACACACACACACACACACACACATCAAAGGTATTCTAAACCCGCCCAGCAATACCACACAAGCATCAAAAATGCTCTGAATACACCTACCGATTTCGCATAAACATCGCATATGTGTATCCGGAACAACTTTTGATGTGTGTGCGAAATCGTCGTATTGGTTCAGAAAACTTTCGATGTGTGGGTGTGGTTTCGCTGGGCGGGTTTAGAGCAACTTTGGCGTGTGTGTGTGTGTGTGTGTGTGTGTGTGTGTGTCCACCTGTCCTAATGTGAACTCCTAAATAGCCTGATATACGCCAAATCCCCGCATTTTTCCAACAACTTCAAAACTCCATAACTCATGGTTTTTATGGAAAATGTTAGCCTCCCCCGACGAAATATCACTTACTATAGTCCAATCGATAACTTCGAGAAGAAGAAAAAAAAATTCCATTGATTTTCGGAAAAGTAATCAAACTACATAATTACCAAAATTTTTAATAGTCGGAATAAAGCGTAGAGAAATCTCATTTTTAAAAAATGTTTTTCGATTATTTTAATAAACTACTAGCGACTGCTTACAAACTTTTCGACATTGAACGATTAGATTAACAACCCAATTGAACACTACGATACCAGAGATTCATCCCACAATTTCAATTCATATTAATTTGATTAATTTTTTTTCATTTGATTTAATTTAATTTTAATTTTAAAGCATTTCGAATTCTTACAGAATAAAAAGTTGGTTTATCAAAAGAAATTTCTTTTTCTACCAAGCGAAATATTTACTGCGAAACAGAGAACAAAATATTCCAGAGATGAGACAAAATAATTTGTGAATGCCGAAACCAGTTACTGGTCCAACGACCAAAGCATTCATTTGGTGCAGCTAAACAAACGCGTCTCAAGACAAGAGAATTTTATTCAAACAAACCATCATTGAATCATCCGATCCATTAACGTTTAGTTGAGTTGATTATCAAGGTTCGAATGAATCGTTATTCGAGAAACGAAAAGGGCACATCAGCAAATAAACAATACCACACGGAGAAAACAAATTTGTTTTGTATAGTGAGGAATACATTATTTTTCAAGAATTTTCAAATTATTTAGGCACCGATTGCAAACAGCATAGTATTTTTTCAATTTTCCAATTTTTTATCCGTTCAATTCTAAACAGCTTCATGTGCATAGCAAAAAGTGATGCACGTGTTAGAACTATATTTCGTTTTGTTTTCGAGTGTTATTTATCATGTCAGACTAGCACTTACTGATAAGTGGAAATGTATTGTAAATCACAAATTTTTACTGTCAGCATAGTAAATTCTATGATAAATACAGGAATATAGACCGAATACGTGCGTGACATTTTACCATACATATCGTTTTTTTTCAGGGTTGCCCGAGCATACTTTACAATATAAACATTTGAAATGACTGAAAAGATTTTTTACTATGCTTATAGAGAAAAACGCTCTTAAGTATATCGAATAAAAGGGATGAGTATTGGTCTTTTTATTATGGTGGATAGAAAAATTGCTATAACTGCTCTTCTGATACTATATTCTTAGTACTTTCCTCTAGAATTTTCGGCCTCGTTTTCTCCGTGCAGCAGTTCGAGCAAAATCATTAAGCTCTGGCGATTTAATTGATTCATCAATGAGCGAAATTTTCATGATCCAGTTGAATATGAACTATCCAAATTTTCGTCCACTATATTTGATTCGATTATACGAACATTTTTTTCAGCGTCTTATTAATTCGTGAGAATCCGAATGGCAAAATCTGCCAAGAACCGACAAAAAATATCGACCAATTCTCTATAGGGTCGTCGTACACGAATCTTCCTCGAATGCTACATTCTGGCTCGTTTCCTACAGGGGTTGTCGCTGCGCTGAAGGGTCGGAAGAACTTGTCACGTAGGTCACGAACTTGAAGGACGCTCGAAACAATTACGTGGTTCACGACGATTCTTCTTGATCCTTCAGGCTCGCCTTGTATCTATATACCGACATACGTATACGTATATTATACATACACGTGACAAGTGTCGACGGAAATCGTAACAATTCCTTTCTCATTTGATATTTGTTCTCTCGTGGTCGTCTGTTTACGGATAAATATTGTCATCGCTTACTGGGATGATACTCAATCGAAACGCTGTACCTCCATACTTATCCTTGTTACGTTGAGCTAATATATTTCAATTCATTCATGGCGGGCTCGGAGTTTTGCGGAATCAATTAAGGAAGTTAACGCGAATCTAATGGAAATGAAAAATTCCAACTTTGAGAGTTAAAATTTGGAAATACGCGAGAAATATACGCCATGCATCTATTCCCGGAATTATTAGAAGATCTACCGTCTAGTTATCGAAGAGCCAAAAACGAGAATAAGAAAGTATAATGTTTTTAGGGACCAATGATGTCTTAAGGGCGGGGTAAAGTTAATTCAGCGAAAAACAGGCATGTTTTTAAGATTTTTTTTTGGCGAAACGGATAGTGTTCGTTTATTGAAAAATTCACATATAATAAAGTAACATTTGAACAACATTCTCCTAAATTTGCATTGCAAAATATTCAAAACTGAGCGAGTGAAGATTAAACCCCGGAGGCGCCTCGAAAAAAAGTTGGTTTGCGGTGTGCACCATAACTCGCAACAGAATCATCTGAAACAAAAAAATCAAAATGCATTTGTTAAAGGGGATGTTTCTCGAGGTAATGACGGGAGGATTTTTTTTTTTTCAATTTTTCGATTTTTCATAACACTTGGGAGCCAAAAACCCGATTTTCGCTAAAAAAAATCGACTAATTTGTTGTTGAAAAATTAGTTATTATTAAAAAAAACAAAAAAGCTCTCGAAAATACCTGGTGAATTATGTGAAGATGTACTGTGCAAAATTTCAAAGCGATTGGTCCAGTAGATTTTGAGTTATCGTGCACACGGACTTCAAATATGACAAGTCTGGCTGTTTACACTTTTCACATGTAACCTTGATCTTGAAACCAAGACCTTCTTTTTTGCATGTTTAGAATGTAACTTTTTCATCACACTGCACACATTTGACTACAGTAGCAATAGTCGAAAAAACTCATTTAAAAAAATTTTTTTTAAATTAAAAAAAAAAAATTTTAATACTTTACCCTGCCCTTAAAAACCCTTGACACTGTTGACAATAACTTGGGAATGGAAAAAGAAAGAACACTTTTTGAGGTTAACGAGTAATAATGGCATAAACCCATGAGCCAGCTGGTTTAAAATATAGATATGCATATGCATATAAATAGAAGATGGCTGTTGTCACATTTTGCTTGACGATTTTACTACGAAAGTATTTTAACCGCTATCATAATATTCAAAATTTATCAATCTTAACAAATAAGTTGCCCATAATTTTAATAATTGCGAGAATAAATTTTAATCGTTTCTTTGATCATGAAAAGAGCAAAGCAGTTCAGTTGCTTTTTTGAATCACAAGCAACGCCTGATCTTCCTTGAATTAAATGAATTTTACAATGAAAACTAATGTTTTCATTTTTCAAATATTGTATTTTTCAGAACCTTCGTCTATTGCTTTCTCTCAGAAGAAATGGTATTCCTTCAAAAATGTGTGAATTATTTTTTTCACTGCAATCGCAGTTTAATGTACGATCGTCGCAACACGCCTTTTAGCTGTGCCTTTTAAAAAGCCGTCAAGGTGCATTGTATAAAAGCATAAGCAAAGAAAGAAAAAACATTTTGGAAAAATTGAAAGATTAAAAAAAAAATTCGTAACTCTTGAAGGACTCCATTTTTCTTCGGTTTCCCCTAATTCATTTTCAATTAGAGTATAAATAATGAAGTAATGAATAATTGGAGTGAGATAATCACGTTATTCTCTGTATGAACTCGATGATCGAGTATGCTATGAAAAACCATTAATAAATTTAATCCAGCACGAATTTGGCTGGGTTCAGGTCTGTATGCAATACATTTGGTTTTACTATAGTGAGTGCGAGTATTGTCCGAACGTATAAATAGTGGCGGAAGGAAAACTTTTTCTTCCGATTCGATACACAATCTAACATTAGTTGGGAAAGCAATTCAACTTGTTTGCATGAGAAAATACGTACTCTGTTTATAGTTCGAGGAGAAAAACATCGGTCAGATTTGTACTTGTGCAATTTAGCTTTTTGTCAAAGTTCACTGACTGCATGCGAGTAGAGTTTGCCTGATGTTTTGAAATTCGCAAAAGGTTGTCTGACGACTGAAATCGACCAAAATCACTCTCTGCAGTTTTTTCACACAAAAGAGTTTGGCTACTGGACAAAAAAAATCGGCGAATCGATATGAATCAACCTATCACGAGATCAAAGTCACGATTTCAGGCGTGCTTGTGCTTTCATGAAAAAATTTTAAATATTTCAATTTTTGAATTAAGGAATTACTGGTTTTTTAAATCATGAAAATAATCGGTAAACAAAATAAACGAACTACTGGCCGATTCGGAATCAATTCGGAATAGAAAAAAATGAGTGAGAATAAGTTCAACATAAAATAAAAATGAAAGAAGAGTTATTGAAATTTGAATGAAATGATGAAACCTTAAAAAACTGGAAATATTTTTGTTCACTCATTTTTTTCTGCTATGTAAAAATTTATGTGATATTGAAAATTTGATGTGCAGCTGGTGAAGCTTCCAGGCACTGCTGTGAGCGTTTTAATACAATGTTACCCGGCTGCCAAATATGAAAAATTACACAGTACTCGCGGATCACCGAATATTTCTACAACGCGCGTAGAACTCGCCAAAGTGTCTCGGAAAAATATTTTATTCTTTTTTTTTGTTGTTGGTAAAAAAAGAACGGTGCGCTGAAAGCTTCAAATCCACTTGAAACGAAAAATTCTTCCGTGTAGGTCGATGCCAAGGGAAAATATCAGGGTGCGATTTTCGACGAGAGACCGAGAGAAGAATCCCGAGCCACTCGAGGCTAAAATTCTATTTCGACGGCGAATAGCAAAGCGAAGATGACAAAGTCGGGGAAAAATTGAGAAATTGCTTCTTGTATAGTGTTGCGAGGGCAGCCGAAAGAGGTAGAGGCAGTGGAGCTTGCTGCTTTTTTTTTCTTTAAGGGGGGATGATCGGGAAAACCCCCCGTGGGAAGTGAGCGAACGTGAAACCCTCGGGACTAACTAGATTTCCCGGGCTCCTTTGTAGAAGCGTCGCGACGTCACGAAAACGACAAGAGCGTCGATCGGACTAGCATATATCCGTCAGAGATCCACCGCCAATCAAATCTCTTCCTTCCTTATGAAAAACCCCAAAAACACGAGTCCTTTCCAGCCTCAGGATCGAAAAATTATTTAAAAAAAAGCATTTGGCCAATCGTGTAGGAATTCTCGATGTCGCAGATTCGAATACGTTAAACAAACACGATTGATGTATTTTTCACTGAATACCCGATTTTTTGAACATTCGAATGCTGACTACGCAAAATGTGAAGACTATTTTACTTTTACAAAACACCGAAGATCGTTGTAATTCCAAATAATGAAGAAAATTTTCACTAGAAATTGAGAAATGTAACACAATTGCTTTTCCAATAGAAAAATAATTCACAAAAGTATTCTTCTACCAAAGTGACTTGAGCAATCTTCCAAGTTGAGCAGATCGAGCTGACAATGAGACAAAACTCCTGAAAATGATTATAATTGCATGCACAAGTAGGAAAATGGAGGGAAAAAAACTTCGATGCAGGCCACGTGTTACAACGTTGTTAAAAATTGAACTCACAATTGTACTTTTTTACAAAACTACATTTTTCCATCACATTGATTTCGGAACAAGAAAAAAGCCGAGCTCCATATTTGGGAGCATTTCTGTTTCGTTATTTATCAAAATGAGTGAATTCCATTAAGATAAGAATTAGGAAAAATTAAATACGTTCAAAAAACTTGTTCAATATTTGTTTTTTTCGTGTCTTTTCTATATTTAATTCAAATAATTCAAAGAAAATATGTCTCAGTGAATAGAACACGTTGCGGGGAGGGGAGTGAAGGAGTCTGTTCGAACGACGAGACGATGAAAGGGACCGGAAATAAAATTTTGTTGAATAAAAAATATTCCCAGGTCAACGCATAATTGAAAATTTTCGGTATTTTTTAACCAAAAAAGTGGAACAAACAGCATGAATATTATGAAATATATTCCCTCCTCATTTTTCCTCAATCACTTTCCAGTTCAGATGATTTTTCTGTGTACTTTATTCTTTATTTAATACCAAATTTTGGGATAACTTTGAACGAAGAGTTCAGCTTGCACGCATCGTGAGACGAACTTACTGTATTTACCGAGTCTTTATTCGGTGTGCACAAAGGTCTTCGGCAGATTACAGGACACCAATCCCTCCTGTATGGATTCTGTAGAGCCATTATCGTGACACGTAGTACGAGTAATATGAATGGTATCATCCGTTGACAATATCATGTTCAATCGGATTTTTTTCAACGATATTATTAGACTCGAATATACGAGTTACTTTCACATTTTTCGTAATCTTGCATTATCCGATCACAGTCTCCATTTTTTGCTTCCAATTATAAACATCGAGAAGATAAATTAATTGTTGAAAAAAAAAAAACGTTGTGCAATATATTTTGCACTGCAACCATCATCTCACGAATACAGTCAAATTTTACCCATTTTATCTGGCTTCGTATATTTCACTGTGCTTTGGAGAGGCAAGTTGAGAGGTAAGCTAAGTTGAAAAAAAATGAAGGGATCCATCCCCAGCCCATTTTTAATAATATAAGTTATTATTCCTATAAATATATCAATATCAAAAAATCATCGGATCAAAATTAGGGTAAGGAGATCAATTATCGTGAACAGTATCACTGCATTTGTAGATTCGTATATATTTAATGAATTCCGTTTCTTATGTACAGATATGAACAATCATCGCTTACGAGACTAAACCAATAAATCAATGTTAATATTTAATTTTACAGTTTAATTACGTAGCACAGACGACTTAAAATTATTTGACATATTATACATATCCTTCATATTTGTATGGTACATTTATACATCGAATTTCAGTGCCCATGTATCCAGTGTCCATCGAATATTGAATTTATTTAGGTGATCAGACTTTCCGTGAGTAATCAAAATTGCCACTCGAACTTTTTCTACCTTGTTTGATCGACAGTTAATATCTAAAGTACATTTTTTTACGATGAACGAAATTATGTTTAGTCGAATAGTTATTGAATATTTGTTTTGAAATTCCGGCTGCAATAAATTATCAATAATATTGTACTTACATTACTTACACTTGCACATTGTAATACTTAATAAGCTCGCGAACCTTGAAATGCACTTGAACATTTGTTTTTCATTTTTTTTCAATTATAAACGAATTTCATAGCTGATTTAACAAACAGGTTCAATACGAAATAATTTTTCAATTAATTACATTTTCGTCGTTAAAAAAATAATATCGATATATTGAGCTTAACATAAAATTGCTTTTTCCCCACAATATTAAAATACATCATTTTTCATTATATTTTTTATACAAAATTCATTCATTTGGTGTTCGAGAAGTGATCAACTGCACAAACAAATGAAAATATTAGTCACGATTTACAGCAGTGCAATAAGTGAAAAATATAGATTCAAGTATGAGACCAAATAGGTTTGGACCATGACTTTTTCATGATCTCGAAGTTTTTTGGTCATAACTTACCCAGTCATTTCCCTATATTTATATTTATCGATAATTTTCCACTAAATGCTAACGATTCAGATACCAAATCGAATCGATTCTTATGAGATATTCTTTGGACTAGACAATACTCTTTCGCTCTAATTTAATAGAGTGAAGAAATAACCATGAAATAATAAATAATTCGAAAAAAAAATTCGCACACTTTGTAGAATAATATAAGTTATCAACTAAACTTATCATAATGTTTTTTTCTCATTGAAAATTTCCGTTATTTAACTGGAAAAAAATTTGTGCTTTCTTCAAGATTTAAATATGTTGACTAGAAATTATTCAATTGTACGATGACTAGAAATTGAATTAACCATAAAATTTGCATCAATCGACATACTGTTACCAAAATCATCATACTTGACGCTAATGACTACGCTAATTACGTTCATGCAACGCCTGAAACGCATTTCCATTGACTTAGCTATCTTTGATAAACCAGCTGTATGAGTTAATTTCTATTTTTTTTTTTTACGTTAGAAATCACGAACCTATAACTAGAACTACAGTATTACGAGCTTGGATCGCTTAGGATAGTTTTGTATAGCTGGCTTCCACAAGTAAGACTCATTTTTCTGTGAGTACGACTAGATCACACGAGATTTTTAATATACAAATACGACGAAACTGTGATGACTGACCTGCGCCAATTGTTTTCGTCATTTGAAAAAATCTATCAAATATTACAAGTTCGGAAAAATTATTTTAATGAAGGGTTTTCAGCAATACTGCTTTCTCACCAACATTCTTTTATCTTCATTATTGGAATGAAGAATATGCACATTCATGCTTATTTATTTGGCATCAATTCCTTAATACTCGATTTTAACACCATCTTCTTACTTTTTTACTTACAATCCTATATTCTTATAATTTAATATCGTTTTTTCATGCATGTCAGATTCATGACTAGATCCATTGTTGTGCTAATTTGTTGTGCCTGACTAGAAGAGATGTGACTAGACTCGTTCGTATATGATTATTTTGATTACGCACTCGTGTACGAGCTCCTGGGTCTCAAAATTTTTATTCAATCTTTCTCAATTAAGAACAATTGAAATTTCCTTCTTTTTTTTGTGCTCACAGACATTGAATAACTTAATTGTCTTTTGGAATTTGTTCGACCACACAAGATGTATTGCAATCGCTGACCAAAAAAAAACTGAAGATATTTATTTGTTTACGGAATTAAAAAAATGTATTTTTACGGGATCGAATTCCAAACCTTTTCCGATCAATTGTTAATCAAACTGATGACTAGCGTCATTGATAATTTCTTGATTGAATAGATGTGGCATTTTAATAATTTCGTTTGAATTTGTCATTAAATGGAATAGTTGGATTATTTACATGAGATCGAGTCCGAATCGCCAATAAATTCCGGGTCGTCTGGGCATCGGCCTGGCCGGAAATTGGTGTCAGGGTAACTCGTTTGTGAGTGAAACATCTGCAAGATTCATAGGTGGGCAGAGAGGCTTACCAGGCATGGAGGCGTTGAAGTCATCGAAAGCGGCATTTGTATCGTTGCTGTTGTTGGTGCTGTTGTTGTTGGTCATCGAAATATTGTTGTTGGCTTCAGGATGCTGGGTCGCGAGGTGTTTCCGGAGTGCTGCGGCTCGTGTGAACTTGGCATCACACCTGGTGCACGGGATTTCTGGTTCCCGGATGTTGGTCGATGAATTAGAAGAGTTTGAAGTTACAGCGGGTCCACCAGTCGGGCCGGTGTCGCCGTTGGGCATTCGGGGTTTGTGCCAACGGCGATGGGACGCAAGATTAGCCGGACAAGAGAATCTCTTGTCGCACTCCGGACAGCGATATTCGACGTGAGCGATTCTCGAACACCTGTGCTGAGCCAATTGAAAGGCATCGTCGTGCAACTGCCTGCAGAGTTTGCACTGGTAAGGCCCAAGTCTGTTCTCGATTTTGGCGAGCTCGGCCCTCGCCTCTTCGGTGACCTCGACGATGTTGAAGGCGGGATCGATGTCGCCGGTGACCACGGCTTCGTCCGGTCCCAGAATTACCGTGCCCGAAACGGGGCTGCTCGTGTCTTCATCGAACTTCAGTCTCCTCGCGTGTTTCTTCTTCGGTCTGTTTTTCTCGGTGTGGTTTCCAGTAGATTTTGGAGTCGTTGTCGAAGCGTGGGGCGGGGTCACCTCGGGATCCTCTCGCGTCCTTCTTCGCGGGCATTGCGGAGGCGATGGGGTGCTCGGTGGTGTCATCGGAGCGTGAATCGTTTGCAAGTGGTGTTGAGGCGTCAACAATAATTGCTGATGGTAGCTTTGGGTCCCCGGGTGAGTTGGACTCGCCAGGTGGAGCTTCCGCCCAGTCTGGTCCCCCAAGGTTTGATAATCTCGTTGATCTCCGGCGGAGCAGACAGACGGATCGGTAGGATTGTGAATCGCGTAGCCAGCTTCCCCAGGATCCGTCACTTCCTTCTTCGTCCGCAACTCCTCGAAGCTCGGATACCCATGAATTCTGGGACTCGTCAGGTCTTCGCGTCGCCCAGTTGGCAGACGAACTCGAGGATCCGCAGAATCCTTGGCGCTGATCATGTCTGCGTAGCTGTGATAACTTTGGACCGATGAACTTCTACCGGTCTCATTCTGGAAGTCATCCATCCCCGAAGACAGCTCTTCGCTGTTGGAATACGATCTCTTCGCCATTAAGGACCTTCGCTGCAGACTCATGGCGAATCGAAGGTTTTCCTCGTCGTCTACCTCGATCGCCTCGCATTCCTCCGTCACCGATGTCTGACTCGCCGGCGGTGGCTTCAACGACAAGTCCAAGGGACTCGGACTGACCGGACGTGCTCCGGTCTCCCAGCCACTCAACTGAATTCTCTGATCAGCGATCCTCGCGTAAGGATCCTCCAGGCAGGGCACGTAGTGAGTCGCCGTTGAGTACACGTGGCCGTCGTCTCCGTAATAGCCACCCAAGTAGTTCAATCCCGGGGGCAGAAATGCCCGTGGCAATGTGCTGTGCAGCATCGTTTGCAACTAACCAACCTCGAACTAACGGGCGGAATGACTCATTCGTCGAACATTCCAACGTAGATGGAACTTTGGGCTCTTCAACGTGGATCACAATTTGAAGAAAACAACTGTCATTGCAGCCTCCTCAAAACTCAGTTCTCAGAATGTTTGTTCTTATATTTGGAAAACACTTGCACCAACTCGATGTCTCCGAATATCTTTTGTACTCGCACTTCGAGCGCAGTTGTTCACGCTCTCGAGTGGTGAGATGAACTGTCCCGCTACGGAGACTCGAACTGCACAAGCTCAGCTGGAATCTCCGGCGGTGGCCGAACGCCGTTTGTCGCTAGTCTCCCAAGTGCGCCAACTCGTATACCCCTAAGCTCCGCCCAGTCTGGGCTCCTCGGTAGCACGCGTTTACTGGCTCGACTCCCACCATTCGCCACGAGCCAGCCACGGACGCGTCCTGTTTTCAAATCAACCGTACAATTCGACCCTCAACCTTGGGGGTGTACGGACGCGCCGCTCGTGCACCTCAGCAGTGCTTGGGGAGAGGGTAAAAATGCATCGACTCAGCTTCGATGCGTAATATCACTGTTACTCCCTAGCTTCTCATTTTTCATTCTTTCCCAACCGTTTATAAAACAAATAAAATCGTAAAATATATTAAAAATCCATTTACACGAATAGAATTCTGTGAACAAAGTCAATCAAAAATCGAGTTCATCTTTTTTCAATAACATTTTTCAACTTCACAAAAACTACGTTTAAAAAATTATCTTTCGTCAAAAATGATCTATGAACTGTCGTCTTTTTTCAATAACATTTTTCAACTTCACAAAAACTACGTTTAAAAAATTATCTTTCGTCAAAAATAATCTATGAACTGTCGTAAATTAGAAATAATTGATTTTTGAAATGTCGCGTCGCAACATGCCGATTTTTAACAATAATCACGCTCAAGAGTTAAAGATTACTTTCGTACCTAATGTTTCCTCACTATAAAACTTTATTTTCATTCGCGCACTGTTGATTCGTCATGCACTGTCACTTTTTTAAATATCCGCGGCCTCACATGCCTTTTGGTGGTTTTCGAAAAAGTTTTGTTTCCCACACAGATATTCGAATAAATCGAAAAGTTCTGGTTCTCAGAATTTTAAGAATTTTCCTAATAGCTTTCGTATCGCGTTACTGCGTGAATAAAATTATTGGATTATGTGAAGCAGGTTTCGAAATAAACCGCACAAAGTTTAAGCAGAGCAATTATATATTTTATTAATCGAACTTTACTCTAAGAGATCTATCGAATAAACGAGCGTCGCAGTGGTCGAATCAATCTTCATAACTTCGTACAGAGGACTGGAATCCTTGTCTACCGCACTATTTTATTGAAAGGCTCATGAGTTTGAAGCCATGCATTAAATCTCAAAACTCCCGATCGATAAAGTCTCGATCTCGATAGTTGAAGTTTCATTAAAAACTTGCGATTCCTTCCCCTCGTTTAAGGTTGATCCTCTGCGACAGCCCCAACCAAAAGTTATGTACTGTTTGCATATTAAAAGGCTTAATAATTCGTTCGGATCGTAATCAATAACTTTGTAAAGAGTATACGTACTCGGTGCCAGCAGATATAGTACAAATATCATTTGCTTTCGTAAAATTTATTCTAAAAGTATTTTTAATCCGACATCGTGAGTAAATTTTTTGACGGAACTATCCAGGTTACGCTTCAACACACAGAAAAGGTTGTCTATACAGACGACATTCGCTTGTTCGCTTGCAAAATATATCGCATGCAGCCTAAACCTTCGTACTTCTCGAGGCTATATTTGTCAAACTAGATGGTCAATCACCTTGATTTTTTTTCACAATATCTGTGATATCCTGCTCTAGCTCCTCCTCGTTTTTTATAAACTTCCTGATTTTAGTACTAGCGGTAGAATTAATAATGTGCCGTTTGCTTATGCATGGTCCATATGTTACGTGTTAATTGAGTCAACTTCAATTTCATATATCTCGGGTTCGGGATGGTGAAACTTGTTAAAATTTTATAGAGGTATTGTTCATATGTTAAACAATACGTATGCCAAATTTAAATAATTTCCTATTTTAACTGTCTGGTGGAGGAACCACCTTATTTTAAACTGTATGCGGTACAATGAATTCTATCGCTTCAAATGTTCAGCAAAATAATTACTCGGGATACCCAAAAACCATGCAGAAAATTTGTTACTCCCAAGATTTCAGAGCTTTTTTCCGTCAGTCAAAATTAGTCGCGACACGCGACGTTACATAGAATTGCAATTATTGTGTCACTCACGGTGGAGAGTCGTTGCGAAATAATCATATGCTGTTGTACTTTGAGGTTCGCGTTATTTTCCTTCGACAGGACTCGCTTTCTTTTCTTCTTCTTCCCTCATTTAACTGCCCCTGTGTAATGCCACGTACAAAGAAGGAAACGTGGAGCATCCACACGAGCCACTTCTCCCTACGTCGTCAAGGGTGGTATTTCCTCCTACCTATGTGCGTCTCGTGGGTGTTACATGCACATATGGACAAGCTGCTATTACCGCTTTGACGCGTTCGAATATATCTACCTACCTTTATATATCCCTGTATGTAATATCATAGCATATCTTTATATTCACATATATTGTCGATATACATTTTTGTATCCATTTATCTATGTGTAGGGGAGACCGGGACAAAACGGGATACCTAAGGAAATATTGAACTTTTCAGACGTTTGGGAAGCTCTGTCTATTTTTTGCTCCCGAAAACTAAGAAATGTACTGGAATTCTTTTCAATTTTCAAAAAAAAAAACAAAAAAAAAAATTCAGAGGCAAAAAGGGGTGCCTCTCAAAAACTCATGAAATTTTTTTTTACTATGATTTTAATTAAATGTACGCTTACAGCGCTCAAACGTAAGCCGAGCGCACGCTGTGAGCGCTCAAATTTAATTATCTGTAATTTAATTGAAAATTAATTGTATGAATAATAACGAGGATTGTCAATGTTTATTTTGTAAAAATTTGTATTCTTTATCCACTGAATCATGGATTCAGTGTCAAAATTGTGCAAAGTGGGCACATGATTGATGTGCAGGTGTAACCACACATGATGGTCCGCAAACACATATCTGCGATTACTGTCGTAGACAGTAATCTGCGAGGCAGTAATCGCAGATTTACAAATACTTTTTGTATATCTGTGCAAAGCGTTTTCACTTTAGAAGTGATGTAAAAAAAAGAAAATTTGAAAAAAAACGAATTTAAAAAAAAAATCAAAATCCAAAAAAACAAGATATTTTGGAAAAAATATGTTTCATGTTCTTTTCGGACTAGGATAAAAATTAAAAAAAAAAAAAAGACAAAAAAATTTCTCTCATTTTTCGGGTATCCCGTTTGCCCCGGTCTCCCCTATACACATAATACGTATAGATTTTTTTATAAAAGTAAGTTTTTTCTAGATTCCATAATAGATATAGATATATTCAAATGTATCCTTTTTTGAATGATTTCTATGGAACAAACGCGTTCTTTTCTTTACTGAGTTAACATTGATTTGGAAACAAGTTTGCACAGCCGAAATATTTAATTGAGTACAAAACATTTCTTAAATAAGATAAAAACGTTTTAAATGCTGGAACGTGTTATTGGTAGGAAAAGCAAAAAGCTTTGGTGAACCTGAACAAGTTTATGAGGACAAGAATAAATATCATCGTAATAATTAATTAAAGTTCAATTTCAATCAATAAATGTTTAATTTCTTAGATTGAGATAACTTAGATTCAATTTATAATTTATGAACCAAATCACATTTATTTAGATTGCCACGTTTTATTAGATTCGGAATTTTCTAGATTCAGTTCAGTTTCAGTTTAAATTAATACAGTCATTTGTCATTTAACAAAAAAATGGATTTGGTTTAGCCCACAATTTTTTTTACTCAGTGTAATGATGGCTCGAAATCTTGATATCAATAAGAAACTGCTATTTGTCCAAGCAGCAATACATTTAAAATAAACTCGAGGAGATGAAACTGTTTTCTCGTCTCGAACTTCAGTAGTCCTATATAAAGAACATGAAATGTTGTTTCGTGAATTATAATGTATTTAATGAAGTAATTCCAATGAAAGATTCATATCTTGATAACCGTAACCCATGAGTTACTTCGGTTCACGCAGCGAAACTCAGATTTTTTAAACTCGTTTAAATATCTTTGTAATCGATGCCCGATGACTCGAAGCAGTTAGAACCTTCCTTTTTGCTAGTGAAAATAAAATCTGACTATGTTGTTGTTGCGCATTATTCGAATCGCAATTTTGCAACTCGATTCGTTTTCACGTTGAGGTTTATTACCCATTTGCTGACAAACTTCTTCGAAACTATTGAGTTGTATGTAGTGTAATAGATGGTTTTATTTTGGGACAATTATTTCTCGACTTATTCGTTTTGTAAACTCAACACGTGAAAATGTTGATTATCAATAGAGATGATGAAATTGTGACGATAACGCGGCCCAATTGGATAACGCGACTGGACTCTTTCGGCCAAGTATTTTTTCGAAACGCTGTCCTCCGAGATGCCAGTGCCTTGTTCCAGAAAATTCTCGGACTTAATCTCTGTCCTCGAGGGAAAAACGGAGCTCGGACAATCACGCTGTAATTGGACGAGAGGCTCTTGAGGTACGTTCAAGACCTTTCTGCCCTTTCTATCTCGACCTAAACACTCGCGACAAGTTAACAATCGACGAAATATTCTATATCGCTTTTTTCTTCCCTCGTTAAACCTCGTCAGAGATGAAACGTCAACGCCACTTTTTCACTTTCTATAATTAATTAATACCGCATGAAATTTTACGCACCTTTCGATTGTGAGCCCACTATTGCAATCATCAATTTGCTTGTGTTACGAACTTATTTTTTTTGGTATATCAATAGCTTAACTTCTCGGCGCATTGTAAATATATGTGAATAACAAGAACAATTATTGCGATAAGCTCTTACGAAAAAAAACTTAATGAATTATTCATACTTATAAACTCTAATTCTGTTCCGGATATTAGAAATAAAATAGAAACAATCTTATGCAAGAGAGATACAAAGATTAATCGAAATATGATTACGTCAGGAATGAGAAATGATGAAGATAGTGAATGAATTTTCAACAAAATAACGTTACACCAGAGAAGTGTTCCATGTCTTTTTGTCAGTTCTATGCATGATTACGATCTTTTTTATTTCGAGTCGACTGTTTTAGAATGCTAGTTCGGCCACTTTCAATGGAGACTACTAATTATAACTATTTTCTCTTCGGTTTTCCTCCCAAGACTCAGTGACTGAACCTTAAATTATGTGGTGTCGGATAAATCCAATTCGAAAAAAATTCACAGCATCATGAAAAAAACATTATATTTAAAAAATAAAAATCTGTAATTATTTTTTCAAGTGTCAAAAAAATCAAGCAACACGTAAGAAATAAAAAACTGAAAAATCGCACTTGAAAGCATTTTGGAAAGCGATGCCCCATTCTTCTTATCTTATTCTAACAGTTAATTCAATTGAAAAAAAAAATCCAACCTAAGTTACGTGCAGCATTAAAATTTATGATATCAATTCAAGGCGAAGTATTTAATGGTAATTGGAAATATTTATCCCTACGGGAACCGTTTGTTACCATTTACTATTTGAGTTACGTGAGGCGCTAAAATTTATTATATCAATCGGAGGACAAGTGTTTTATTAAAAACTCCGAATTTTAACATTATGAAATTGTTCTAAGAAGCGTTTAAAACCAAACAAATAACATCAAAGGTATAGTAATTTGTTGCTCTATGGTGACGCAGAGACTTGGAAAAAAATCGATTCTTCTCAGACTTCCAGGATCCCCAGGTGTTATTCACATAATATTCAACGTCGATTTTGGATCGGTACAATGTTTAAATATGTGTTAAAAGTACTTGTCCGGCCCATCACTTTTCATCTAAATTTTTCATTCAAATAAAATTTGATATTATTTTTTTGGTTTTAAATGCTTCTTAGAATAATTTCATAATGCTAAAACTCGAAATTATTAATAAAACACTTGTCCTCCGATTGATATAATAAATTTTAGTGCTGCACGTAATTCCAATACACTCATTTTCTAATAAGTATTTGAAATACTTTTCTTTTGAGACCTTTCAAAATAAGTTCTGACAAAATTATTTACAATACTATTGCAAGTTATAACAAGACCGAAAAAATCTAATTTTTACACAAATTAACCTAACATTGTTTGTAACCGACTATGGGTAAGAAGATTGTGATGACGGACGCGGCATCATAATACGAGTGGCCGTAGTAGCGAGCTTCCAGCTTCTAACCAATTCACTGAGACAAGGAAGTTATTAATTCAACAATGTTCTTGTTGGGTCGACAAATGGTGGCAAAAGCCATTGTGAACTTTACAAAAATTTGGTAAATGCAACATTTTCAAACGTTTTCATGATTAATGTAAAAAATTGACGTGGAAAAAGCCACTCCACTCATGTATGTGTAGCATTAAAACAACACAGAGCACGGCTTTGGTTGGAAACAAATAGATTGGCTTAATGGGAACTAAATGCACTGAATATTTCCAGAATTAATAGGTTGAAGAGGACTTTGCGAGGAGCTTAAACGATAAATTATTTTACAGCGGATGCTAATCCTCTCACCATCGATTTGCTGGATTCGAAGGTTTTGCTATTATCATTCTACAGATTTGGGACGTACGCGAGTGACGATTTATGCATGTTGTTCTATACCTTCTATTTTCCATCTACAAATCAAAACTGCCTGAAAATAATATTTTTATAATAAACTTTGAATAATGAATCACTCAAACCGGTAATTAAAATTATTGAATAATTTAATTTTATTCAATTTTATAATCACGAACTTGCAGAAGGTAATTTCAGTAGAAGCACAAGAAAAATATTAATATATCGTCTAAATAACGTACGTTATTATTTATTAATATTTACTATACGTTTTTAATTTCTCTGAATGGAATTTGCATAAATCTTTTTTAATAATACATCATTCAGGCTTCGATAGTAGTTCTTTTCCGTCGAAGAGGAACCTGTTAAAAATCCATTTCGAAAATGGAAAGATTTTTCAAAGATTCAGAATGACGTAAAAATAAGCCGGTGGGTTACGAGAAGATGTATGGGATGATAAGAGGGAAGTACGAAGAAGAATATCTGTTTAAAAATACATAAATCAACTACAAGGCAAATCTATATTTTCCTTCACGTAACGTGATACCAAAAATAATTTTTCTTCCGTACTCTATTCACGAAAAAAGGAAATCGTCGAAGGAAGTACGGAAGCCAAATCCATGATTTTGACAAGAAATTTTTATATCGTTCAAGCGGATACTTTGAACATCCTTTACCAAAAATCGAGCTACATTTTCCCGTACTAAAATGGCAAAGTCGAGCGCGACCGAAGTACGTCATCTTATGGAAATGATCGGCTGCGAGTGCCATGAACACGGTTTTTCACCTTTAAAAACCAAAATTAGCTGTTGAAAAACTGGAATCTGATAGAATGAATATTAGAAATATTGTAAAACAAAATTCGTAATTTTACCTCATCGGATGATTTGAAGCAGTAATATTTCGAACGCGTATCAACTTCTCATCAAAAATGGACTAGCACCGACATGTTGTAGTAAGACAGAATGAACAAGTGTGTAAAATATGAAAAATTCACAAATGAGAATAGATTCGAATATTTTTCATTCGAGCCCTTTTCTGACCGCGAGGAAATAGTCATACTTCCTCACATTCCGAATATTTATATATAGTTTCACTAAATATTTTTGTTGCGTTCGTGCAGAATATTTGACAAGAGTTAATTAACTCTTACCGCTGGGCTTATTTATTGATAGTTCACAAATGAGTATTTTTTTCACATTCAGCGAAAAATGCGTTGCCTTGAAGTTGTAGAAAATGTAGAGCAAATAATTTATCTCCATAAAAGTCCCATACAATATTTTCCAAGCTCTTGTAGTTTAGTCTTGGGCGCGAATCGCGATAAAAACTCTGAGTGAGTGAGTCTCGAAGCAACGTCGCAACCCTCGAAAACGAAAGAGTGTTCGAACCGCTTTCAAGATTATGTTACTATAAAAGCGAGCAAGTAGGAACTTCTTGGATGTGCCGCATAAAAGATCCTCCAACTTCGAAAACGAAGTCCGACTAAAGAATGGAGCATGAGGCTTTTCGACTTGGAATTGCAACCAACTATAAGTCCGCAATTTCGACAATTCATCATCCTCAAAATAGATATCTGATCGATTCCCTCAATCTTCCAACAAATCTTGACTTTGTTTTCAAATAAAAAGTATGCAGGTTCCTTTTCCATGTTATCACAAATCGACAGAAAAGATGTTCTTCTTTGAAAGATTTTATTCTGTCTGAAGAATCTTGCTCTTAGAGGGTGATCCGAGAAAAAATGTTCTCTTTGATTGAAGGAGAGAAATATGCAGAGCGAAAGGATCGAGGGATGTAGTCGAATAAAGCGCGCCCCTGAAGATGGCCAATATGGTAAAAATAGTATAAGGATTTTGATGCCCGAATGTAGGCAACGCGGTACTGTACGAAGGGTGGTCACGTGTTTCACGAATACCCGCGGCTTGGATGTGCATATTTTATGCGATTTTAATGTGTCTCTCGACTGATGCTTTTCCCGTCCCACTTGCGCTCCAAGCTGCGTTATCGTCGGCGACGTCAGCGTCGTTGTCGTCCGAGTCTGCTATGCGCAGTCCCCTTAATCGGCTTACCTACAACCAACCACCCTTATCCCATGGCTTTCCGCATCCTCCAACGAGAGAGACCGCATCTTCTCTGCCGTCTATGTATATGTATATGCGCGATCCTCTGAATAAGCCCCATGGCACACCGACCGAGCCAAGAGCTTGATGGCTACTAAAGCTCCTCAATGACGCCCTTTATTTCATACCACTATCATTCAACACAAATTATTTATAACATTCGGCTAAACTTCTCTCGCCTCTTCCGAAATTTCTAAAACCATTTCATTTCATCTTTCACGCGCCCGCCCTGTTATCACTCATATCGAAAAAAATTACGTTAAACGGAACAGATTTCGTTTCTCAGCCAGAATATTTCATTCAATTCGGGCAGTGATTTTGTCTCTGACTACACGGAGAAAACGAGGCTGAAGATTCTAGAGGAAAGTACTAAGAATATAGTGTCTCGGGGACAGTATATAACTGGATTGCAGAGCATTAATTCGAAGAGCAGTAATAAGAACTGTTCTATCCACCATAGTAAAAGGACCTAATACTCATCCCTTTTATTCAAAAGACTTAAGGTTGATCCTCTGCGACAGCCCCAACCAAAAGTTATGTACTGTCAGCATATTAAAAGGCTTGATAATTCGTTCGGATCGTAATCAATAACTTTGTAAAGACCCTATATACGTACTCGGTGCCAGCAGATATAGTACAAATATCATTTGTTTTCGTAAAATTTATTCTAAAAGTATTTTTGATTCGACATCGTGAGTAAATTTTTTGACGGAACTATCCAGGTTACGCTTCAACACACAGAAAAGGTTGTCTATACAGACGACATTCGCTTGTTCGCTTGCAAAATATATCGTATGCAGCCTAAACCTTCGTACTTCCCGAGGCTATATCTGTCAAACTAGATGGTCAATCACCTTGATTTTTTTTCACAATATCTGTGATATCCTGCCCTAGCTCCTCCTCGTTTTTTATAAACTTCCTAATTTTAGTACTAGCGGTAGAATTAATAATGTGCCGTTTGCTTATGCATGGTCCATATGTTACGTGTTAATTGAGTCAACTTCAATTACATATATCTCGCGTTCGGGATGGTGAAACTTGTTAAAATTTTATAGAGGTGTTGTTCATATGTTAAACAATACGTATGCCAAATTTAAATAATTTTCTAATTTAACTGTCTCGTGGAGGAACCACCTTAAGAGTGTTTTTATCCATAAGCATAGTAAAAAATGTTTTCAGTCACTTCAAATGTTTATATTGTAAAGTATGCTCGAGCAACTTTGAAAAAAAAATTATATCTATGGTAAAATGTCACACGTATTCGGTGTGTATATTCGTGTATTTATCATAGAATTTACTATGCTGACAGTCGAAATTTGTGATTCACAATATATTTCCACTTATCAGTAAGTGTGCTAGTCGGCCATGATGAATAACACTCGAAAACAAAATGAAATATAGTTCTCGCACGTGCATCACTTTTTGCTGTCCGCACATAAAGCTGCTTAGAACTCAAGAGACGAAAAATTGGAAAATTCAAAAAATACTATACTGCTTGTAATCGGTGGCTAAATACTTTTAAAATTTTTGAAAAATAATATATTCCTCACTATACAAAACGAATCCGTTTTCTCCGTGTATCTTATTGATATGCTTTTATATAAAACTTGATCAAACGCGCGATGCCATACTTAACAACATTTCAGTTCAGGTCATCCCTAAATGAAGCTCGATCATTTAGGACCTCGTCGACTTTGGTAGAGAGAGTCGATATTCTGCATGGGACAATTCTATATCGCTTCTAGGCAATTCCATCTTCGCTCGAGACCACAGTGAAGCATGGCGGCGCTCACATGTAAAACGAGTACGATTCCTCTTGGACACTTCATTTGTTGAACGTTTTCTTAAACTTAATTCATTATGCGGAAATGAAAGCCCCTGTGAGAAACTCGCTCGTTGAGTGGAGCTTTTTATTAGTTGTACGGTTGCCAAAAATCCTATTGGGCGGTTTACTTTTCAGCTATTTCTCTCACACTTTTACCGAAACTGTGCCAAAATCAGTCTAACTGCAACTCAATACTTTCAAAACAGGTCCACTTCAACTTGAACTATGAGGAAATTATCAAGTTTATGGCCGGAAGATCAATCGTTCAGAATTTCTCAGAAATAATTAAGAGCTCCTGGATTCAGGTGTATCGTGTCTTTCAATCGGATTATTTCTCTCACTACCTGTCAAATTATTGAGCCCCAAATACTCATTATTTTGTTTTCGAATATTTAACGGCACGACGTCTGATACATGGGGCGATTTCTTAATTACTCTCTAGCCGAGAATGGGAACGTTTTTCGCTAGGTCGTATGTAAAAAGTAAAGGTACGTATGAGTTTAAATATTGCTGCTAAATTGGAGGATAACTATTTATTTGCTGGAGGAATAGCGATTTGAATTCGAGACATGGGAATTGAGTCGACAGGTGAGACTCGCATGCGCTTTTTTTCCTTCCCTGACTCCAATAGACTTAAAAGACTATTTAATTGAGATGCCGAGTCCCAATCTGGGACTCAATACAACCTATTCAGTTTTGACCGAGTGGAAAAAGTCCCATTTTGAGCTTCGTTTGGATTTTACCTGTCCACTCACGTCCTGCTAGTACCAATTAGGATTTTTTTCGTTTTTTTTTTTAGGGATCGCTTATCCATTAGTATTGAAACAAAAATTATCGTCCTACGAAATGAAAAATTGCAGTGTACCTTGAGAAAATTAGAAAACAGAGTGCAATATTACATCGTACATGTTGACTATAAACGAAATCACTCCCATTATTAACTTCTGAGAAAACCTCGACTTGCACTGATAGAGCATATTGATCCAGAAAAAAAAGCTTTCATTTCGGTTAACCCCTAAAACCTCTCGGTCACTCATTTTTGCCCATTCTAACTCTTTAACCCGAAGTAAAAAAATGCTGCAAATGAAAATTTGCAAATTGCTTCCTCAAGATGGTCAAGATGCACGGTGCTCAAGATGCACGATGCTCAAAGCTTACTCTATGAGGTGCTATATTTTTCATTTTGGCTTCCTCATAGAGTAAGCTTTGAGCATCGTGTATCTTGACCATCTTGAGGAAGCAATTTGTAAATTTTAATTTGCAGCATTTGTATACAAGGAAATAATGTATTTTCTCTACCTGCTTTTACGAACTTTAATTTATCTCTTTGTTCAAATTCATAAAAAAAAAAAACTAAATGACGAGCCATCAGAAAAAACAGTTTGCAACTTTCAATTTCCATCGTTTTTCTATTTACATTGAAATTAAATAATTCCGACAACTTTGCTGGAATGTATAGAGGAAGAACAGACTTATACACAACATGTTACAAAATTTCCAAAAATTGAAGCGGTTAGACGATTTTTCAAAAAACTCATATTTTCGTAAAATTCAAAAAATCATAAAATTTAAACCGCTCAACCGATATTCCCCAAATTCAATACCAACCTTCCTAATATTATAGTGTATTTTTTATAAAAAAATATTATTAATAAATCTTAAAATTTTCGAAAGTTAGAGCGTCGACCCCTTTTTATGAAAATTTCAAAACGTCGTAGGATTCGTAATTTTTTACAAATTCTGACAAAATTATCAGAGAATGAAGAGCTTGTATAGATTAACATCTGTGCAAAACAGTAGCCCTGTATCTCAAACCGTTTCCGAGTTATAAGCGTTTGAATTCTGCAGTGCCATAACACACACACACACACACGCGCGCGCGGGCGCGCATACATCCGGACATTTTTTCTAGATATGATTTTTCGATGTTTTGGGACATTTTGAGCACATTGACATTGAAAACTGGAAAAAAAAAATTTTTCATCATCATAGCTTCCTCTCTCAAGAAGCAAAAAGTCAAATCTGCATGTGAAACGGTCTGATTATTTCATCTTATGTTGAAGTGATTTATTAGTTACACGAACAAAGGGTTGACGATTAAAAAAAAGTACCTTCTACTGGAAAGCGTCAAAAGCCATCAAGAGCCGCGGTAATGGCTCGACACGGAGTAAAGAAAAAGCTAGCGGACACCGTCGCACTCGTATGTATACTCGAATATGGCACTTTTCGGACTTTTTTTGTTGTTGGAATTATCGTACTCGTTGATTCCCTCTAACATACTTTAACCCATTAACGTCCAAGCGTCCCAATTTTTTACCAAACTTCCAACGCGATTATTTTTTGTTATCGGTGTTGAAAAAATTTTATTTTTACATATATCGACGTAGAATTTTATGCTCTTTCAGAATATTGGCACAAAATACCGATTAGACATAAAGGAAAAAAAATATGGCCGATTTAAACGTGAAAAACGTGAACATTTTTTAAAAAAATCTTTTTTTGTATATTTTTTTGCAATATTACCGCAAAGAATTCATACTGTAATCATGATCAGGAGTGTTCGCAATAGCTGAAGTTCAACAGGGAATTTTCATGTAATCATTGAACCACTCCTTTTTACAGTATGACGGCAATAAGAACGTAAATATGCTACAAAAATAAGCTAATTTTTTTCTCGGAAACTATTGAGTATATCACAAATTATCTGGGAACAAGAATATCTTAGAATTGGTCAAAGGATACCCTCAAATTTTTGAAGAAAAAAAAATTCGCAATTTTAATTTTTTTGATATTTTGGAAAACCAAAAATCATCTCAAAAAATTTTTTAAAAATTTGCGGATATTCTTTGACCAATTCTAAGATATTTTTGTACCGACATGATTTGTGCTAAGCTCAATAGTTTCCGAGAAAAAAATTAGCTTATGTTTTTGTAGAATATTTACGTTTTCGCCGCCATATTGTAAAAAGGAGTGGTTCAATGATTACATGAAAATTCCCTGTTGAACTTCAACTATTGCGAATACCCCTGATTATGATTACAGTATTAATTCTTTGCGGTAACATTGCAAAAAAAAATACAAAAAAGGTTTTTTTTCAAAAATGTTCACGTTTTTCACGTTTAAATCGGCCATATTTTTTTTCCTTTATGTCTAATCGGAATTTTGTACCAATATTCCGAAAGAGCATAAAATTCTACGTCGATATATGTGAAAATAAAATTTTTTCAACGCCGATAACATGAAAAATAATCGCGTTGGAAGTTTGGTAAAAAATTCCGACCCTTGGACGTTTATAGGTTAAAGTATGTTAGAGGGAATCAACGAGTACGATAATTCCAACAACTAAAAAAGTCCGAAAAGTTTCATATTCGAATATACATACGAGTGCGACGGTGTCCGCGCTAGCTTTTTCTTTAAATACTCCATGTCGAGCCATTACATGAAAAATAATCGCGTTGGAAGTTTAGTAAAAAAATTGGGACGCTTGGACGTTAATGGGTCAACCGAGTGGTATCTAGAGTCACTGTAGCGACTCTATGAGACAAGTAAATTTATGTATGATGAGTCGCTTCCAGAAAGTCTTTACAGGAACGAGAGTGTTTTTCAGCTGTTTTGGATAACTTTCAAAATTTATTTCTTTAATAATTAAATAATTACAGTATCAGAGAATCCTGCAAGTTGACGTATTTTTTATTTTTTTTTCTTTTGATCGCGACCTCTACGAACTCCGTAGGTCAACGCATTAAAAAGATATTAATTATTTATTTTTTGATTTCATCAAAAAATGTTTCATATTGACAGTGACCTGATGAGGTACGCTCGGATGTTTTGTTATTCATTCCCTTAGAAATGTTTGTGTGATAAAGATGTGTTTCTTGAAACGTTAAATAAATAAGATAATCAAAATCTTGTGTGCGTTTATCGATCATCCCTTGTCCTGCATAACTCTAACACTTTTATATTTGTTCAAACCGCTCTCATGAAGGGATGCGTCGAGTAAAAAACTGGATTTCGAGGATTATTTTTACTCTTGTTTTTTTTTTTTTAATTTTCATGAATAAAAACCGGAATAATTTTCAGATTGAAAAAACAAATTGCACTTGAGCCTGATAGCCTGAGAGAAGAATGTGGTGCATGTAAATCTTGTGCCTGCAATTTGAGCAGGTGCATGCGTTTTCCCACATAAAAATTCCTACGTAGAGTTGAAATGACAATAAATAGACCTTCCAAATTTCACAAGTCTATTTTTTCCTTGTCACAAAAAAACCCCAAAAAATCCGGCTGTCACACGGGTTGACCTCTAAATATATATTCATTTTCTAATAGAACATCACAGTGAATTGGGAAATTGAAAAAAGGCCTCTTGTTCAGTCGGTTGCACATATAGATCTGAAAATGCAAGTATCCGAAGAGCTGTACTAGGGTATTTGAGTGGGTTGCACCGAAATGATCCGCGCATTGTTTTCGAAAGGTTTAGTATCATGAAAATGCCCATACTTCGAAACATTCATTACCGACTGTTCACTGTTTTCTCTGGTTGATTCGTAATGTTTGCCATACGTGAGCCAGCCGGTTCTACAACTGCCTCAAGCTAAAGGATGTGCATTATTGGATAGAATTACATTACACAAAGCTTCACTAACGCTCAGCATTATTGTATGACTTTCGCCCTGTTGCCCCCCCCCCCCTCTCGCATCGATGCGGGTATTTGGTATTCAGTTCAATGTGCCCAGAGCAAACTCAATGTTTACTTTTCATTCATACCAGAACCGAAAATCCGAACGTGTACCCGACTATTATGACCGGAAACCTTGCCAAATTACGGATTTTATTTAAATGTCAGTTTTTTTTTAAATCGTCCAAAACAAAGCTTTTGTAAACAAAACTTAACGAATTCTTTTGGTAGCTATGAAGGATACTCCGTAAAGTTGTATAGGTGTAAATATTTTTATCTTCTTCTACTATCGGAAAGATCGGATTTATATTGTTGTTCGTATAAACACATATAGTTGGGTTCGAATGCTTTGCTTTCGCAAGATTTGACAACACCGAGAAACCACGGAGAATTATGATTTGAGAGAAAATAAATGCAGTGTAGAGAATGAATACGTGGCCAACCGCCTGTAATTCGATCCGTCAACAGAAAGGGAGAGGTGAGAGAGAACACGTGGTTGTTGGCTCCTTTGGAAGGTCGGTTAACAAATAGCATTCGAAATTCATTTCAATATTCTTTCGTTACTTCAATCGAAGTCCAAAAAAATCCAATGAGGATTTTCGGAAAGAATCATTTCGTTTCATAAAATGTTATTGCTGATGCAGAGAATGATCGATTCGATGGGGCAGAAAAAACATAGCGTGAGTACGTTGCCCTATAATCGTTGACGAGCCAGTGAATTTTCAAATCACTCGATTCAATGCGATAAATGATTTGTTCCGAATTGGTTCTTTGATATTAGTAGAAGCTGTTACTAAAAAATTATTCAACCGATCTGGAACAATTTCTATATATACATGATGAAATAGTATCACTGCCAGCTTCTAAATAAAAATAGGTTGATTTTTTACTACCAATCTTTGACAGAAAACAAAAATTTTTCAAAATTGTTTCCAGAATTGTGATCTACGCGGAAAAGTACATCAGATAAACATAATCTGATAAATTATATGAATTGTTTAACCCATTAATGCGCAAAACGACAATTTTGGACACGCAATTTCGAGTACACTGTTTTAACGGAGAAGCAAAAGAAAGATTTTTCAAAATCAGATATAGGAGATTTTTGAGGGTGTTCTTGCAGAATCTGTCATTTATTTTGTAAAATTAATTCAAAATGTCTACTATTTTTGCGTTTCGAATAAAAGTCAAGAATTTTTAACGTTTTTGCTTCCTCATAGAGGTGATGATGAAAATATTTTTTTTCCAGTTTTCAATGTCAATGTGCTCAAAATGTTCCAAAACATCGAAAAATCATATCTAGAAAAAATGTCCGGATGTATGTGCGCCCGCGCGCGCGTGTGTGTGTGTGTGTGTTATTGCACTGCAAAATTTAAACGCTTATAACTCGAAAACGATTTGAGATACAGGGCTACCGTTTTGCATAGATGTTAATTTGAACAAGCTATTTCATTCTCTGATAATTTTGTCAGAATTTGAAAAAAAAAAATACGAATCCTATGACATTTTGAAATTTTTTAAAAAAGGTTGTCGACGCTCTAACTTCCGGAAATTTTAAGATTTATTACTAATTTTTTTTTTTATAAATAGCTTATCATAATAGGAAGATTGTTATTGAATTTGGGAAATATCGGTTGAGCGGTTTAAATTTTATGATTTTCGGAATTTTACGAAGATATGAGTTTTTCGAAAAATCGTTTGACCGCTTTAATTTTTGGAAATTTTGCAAGATATTGTGTATAAATCTACTTCCTCTATACTTTCCAGCAAAGTTGTCGGAATTATTTAATTTAATGTAAATAGAAAAAAAAAGAAAATTGAAAGTTGCGAATTATTTTTTCTGATGGCGCATCATTCAATTTTAGGAGCAGCATATAAGCCGAAAACAGTAACAAATTATTTTCTCAAGCTTTTAGAACAATGCTGAAAACTTTCTCTGTGAGGAAGCCAAAATGAAAAATATAGCGCCTCATAGAGTAAGCTTTGAGCATTGTGCATCTTGAGCACCGTGCATCTTGACCATCTTGAGGAAGCAATTTGCAAATTTTAATTTTCAGCATTTCTTTTCTTTCATATGGATTTTCGTTATTGTTGCTGCACTTCAATAACTATATCATGACTAGCAAAAGTGTCCTTAATATCTGATCTCTCCAGAACACTGGTTATGAAATCTTTTACTCTCTCAGTTTTTCTAAGACGGCGGTTTTTGCAAAATAGCATGATGTAAATTTTAATGATTTTTTTCTCCAAAAGTATCTACTGAATGAAAAAATTTATGTAGAACATAAAGTGTTGAGAACCAATCTAAAGAATCCGTGTGATTTTTTTTTAATTTTATAGTTATTTTTATATTTTTCAATTTTAACAATTTTTTGAAAAATTTCAAAAATTCTCAAAAAATTCACACGTATTTTTTTTCAACGAATTATGATAAAATATGAAATTTCCCAAAATCATTCCGAAAGTCATGATCTGCGAAAAGTATTACGTAGACGCGTTGTCATAATTTTGGTAAAGACACTAGACCAAGATTTAAAAAAAAAAAATCGCAGAATATGAAAATCTCTATATGCGAGTTCATAAAAGAGTCACAGGCATGAATCCGAAAAATACGAGAACTTTTCACAGGTACAAAAAACAATTTTTTTTATTTTACAACGACTTATAACTATCTCATAAAAATAATTGTTCTACTTTATTTACGAGCTATTATAACAATTAAAACTTGCTATTACTATAATTAACCTGGTTCTTTAAAAAATGGACCCTTCATATTTCAATGAACGTTTTTATCGGAAAAGAAAATCAATATCATTTTTTTCGCGTCGATCCAGCTCTTTCTATTTTTGCTTTTTTTGTTGATCGTGGTGTTAAACTTCCTGTCGATTTTCGTTTGTTACCCTGTAAAAACACATTATTGCTATTATGGTTGTTAATATCTACATTAATATTGTTAATATCTACGCGACTACAATTAAAAACTTTTGTGTATTAGAGATAAATTTTTCCCATCACATTTTGCTACAGACTCACAAAAATTTCAATTAGAAAAAGTTTAATCACAATAAGGCTAGTGAAAGCGTCGGAGACTTCGTGAAAATCAAGTTTAATAATGATTTTTCACGAAGTTTGACGAGTTTTATTAAATCGAAAACAATTTCATGACATTCAAAGTTCTTCGTGACTTTCTAGATTTTTTTTTAAGTATCCGGTACATTTTTATTTAAAAACTTGAATCATTTCGAAATAGAATTGGAAAATTAATAGTCTTGTAGTGCCTTTAATTTTTTAAATTGAGAAAATTCTGTCTCGAATCGTTGCTCCGGTAGAGTCCAATTCGGAGGATTCAATATGAGAACGGTAAATTATTACGATACAGTATTTTTAACAACTCTCGCGATCACTAAAGATTTTTTTTCGAAATTAGAATTAGCAGATTATTTTGGAATGGTATTCGTAGACAATCAGCATTTCCAAACATTGATGTTGTTAAACATGTTACCTACTTTGTGTGTGTGTGTGTGTGTGTGTGTGTGTGTGTGTGTGTGTCTAATTTAATGGACATGACACTACAGTAATTTATATTCTTATTTGAAAACAAATAATCACTAGTCCTAATATTGACTCGGATCTGAATTCGTCAGGAATAATTGAAATGAAAAACAGCAAGTTTTACAGAGACCACCCATCAAAAGCTAAGGAAAAACGTGACAAAAATTTCATATTATAATTAACGAGAGAACGAGATTATCTAGTCACGAAATGAAAATGTGTAGAAATGTCAAAACTGAAAGATTATAATTCGTCAAATTTTTTGACGTCTAGTTTTTGTAAAAATGTGAAAAACAGGAGGTACCTTCAATGTATCCAAAGAAATGTCTCCTGTTCGATTATTTTCATTCATTTTCGTAGGTTCTTCATCCGACGGATTCATTTGACCGAATACAAAATTTCGTGGATTTGCTTTTTTTATAACGGTTGTTTCCGTTTCTTTCAAGTGTACAGCCATTCGAGCCAAACACTCGTCCCCGCGTGCTAAAAACGATCCTCGAGAAACAGCTTTCTGGAGTAATATGGAAATAAAAATTTTGAAGAGTTAATGGCCAGAAAGCGTATAAAAGTTCGTACATTTTTAGAAATAATAGACCAATAGATTTTTTAATGAATCATGTTAGTAATTAACGTACACGTATAATTGTCCTACTCGAACCAAAGCTCTGAGTGTCCACTAAATCTAAAATAGTTCGTGAAGCAACCGGCTTCATAATCACAGGCTCGGATTGTTCCTTTTGAGAATTCTGAGAACTTTTGGTCCTTTTTAAAGCTTTCATTCCCAGGGTAAAAACTTGACTATCGGCTGCCAGTTCCTCAATCACCTCGTCGACATCAGTTTTCTGAAAATACGATAAGTGCGTGATTTTTACAACCTTCAAAACGAATTTACAAATATTTAAACAAAGTTTTAAGTCCGATAATATTCGTTTGTAGATAAGTATCGGAATGAAATTCAATGATTTTTCTAAAAAATTCGTACCGTTGTGCCTTCAAGGAATTTTTCACGTTCTATTTTTTCATTGAGCCAAGCTAAATCGGTTTCGTCTTCAACCATATCTCCATTTTCTCCACCATCTTCACCTGGAGGACCAAATTTGTCGTCATCCCCTAATTTATCTAGAAGTATAAATACCAAAAATTATTACAATCAATTGGTTGAAGTTTATCGTAAAGTATCTCTTCATGAATGTTTATTTGAAAACTCAAACTTAAATAAAGAACGGATTTAAATTTCTAAAATAATTTTTCAACCTATACGATATACTGATAATTTTTTTTTATAAACAATTTTTTGACAGCGAAAAATTTCTCACCAGGAAGGCACACAATGCTGTCGTTCGAACTATTGACTTTTATTTATGATTTCTAAAGTGTAGATATTGAAGTATTACGGATGTTGTGCACTTCCTGTATGCTCTTATACAAAAAACTTTTTGACCTCGCAGATCAAGGAAATGATATTAATATCATTCGTTCCTATAGAAAAAATCAATAATTTTCAAATTTCCACAATAGAGAGCATTCAATATTGAAAAGATTAATTTACCTACCAAATTAAATGTATTTACAATTTCCGTTAAAGAAATTATCTCAGTCATAAAATTAATTAAGGAATATCAATTCTGATGGAGAACACTTGTTAGGTGAACTATTTGTTAGGTTTTAGATGGAATCCAGAATTTTTTTCATTTATGTACTCGTACATCTATGAATGCGAGCAAAACAGAACAGCAAAACGAAACATGGAATACGAAAGAAGATTCGGAGTAAAAATGGATTACCTATATTTTTCCACTTGAACTTTCTCTCTCGACCACTGCCATCAGTGTGAAGGTCTCCGTCGTCGAACAACAATTCTTGCAGCATTCTAACCTCCCGCTGATCGTCATCGTGAACTCGACGCATGTGAATTTTTTCTAATTGATCTCTCATTTGATTTTCGTCGATTTCCTCCTCATCGGCTTCTTCAAATTCAAGTCGATCTAATCCTTTTTCGTCCTCGTCCTCGGAGCCCCATTCGCTCTCACTGAGTTCGGCTTCGGCCTCGAGAAACGTTGCAGCAACTTTCTTAATATCCTTTTTTGGAACAACAACAATTTCGTTTTCTTCAGAGTCATAATCGACGTATTTCTCGTCATTTTTCGAAACTTCTTCCTCGTCCTTCTCTTCATCGGAGAATTCCTCATCGTCGGACAAATTTAACTGCTGTACTTTCCGTTTTTTCATACTTTTCGATGCATTTTCGTCCTCCGAATTGTCATCCTCAGACGATGATTTAACCCGGAGACTACTATATTTTGATTTCGTAATTTCCTTCGAAGCCACATCGTCACCGGAATCTTCCGAATCGGGGTCCATAGTGAGACGTATATCCTGTGAATCCTCATTAATATTTTTCCCATCTTCATCCCCGTCCAAATCCAAAATCTGGGAAGTAAACGTGCCGGAACAAAGTCCCAAAAGTTGTGTTTCCGTAACTTTTTCACTCGTCGAAATTCCCATCGGATCAATCGAATCTTTTGTCTCGTTTTCTAAACCAGTAAATTTTCCGGAGCACAGTCCCATCAGTTCGTCATCGTTGACCACGCTAGTCGGGTCTTCGAACAGTTTTTTTTGTAAATTTGATCGTTTGTCTTTGTCGCAAGAAATGGGCGATTCTTTCAAACCGATCGGCGTTTTTTCGCTAAAAGATCCGGAAATTCGGGAGCTTCCGAAAGAAATATCGGCTGGACTTTCTTTCGGGCTGTTGTACGAAGTGTTCAAACCTGTCAATTGAGTTATGGGCGATACAAAGCGAAGAGCGTTGACAGCTGTTAAGGGAGTTTTGCAAAGTTGGCTCCGAGCGTCTGCTTGATCACGTGGTAGAATTTGCGAGAGTGGAAATTCTGCCTCGTTGTCACTTGACCAATCGTCGCGTTCCGATGCGAACATGTCGACGTCCGTTTTCGTACGTTCCAGTATTTTTCCGCCACTATCAGTCTCAGACAACCGATCGGGCTGAGAGTTTGAATCGTCATCGAAAGGTTTAACGATACGAGTCCTTCGAGGCTGTTTCAAACTTTCCGAGTCTGAACAATTCTCCTGTGTATCTTCGTCGTTATCAACTCTTAAGGATATATTGTCTTCCTCGTCGTCGATATCTTCCTCATCTTCCTCGTCCTCTTCGAGACTAACCTCAGCTTCTTCGTCCGCGAATTCACGAAGCTTTCTTTTCTTACGTTTTTCAGCCGGCATGTCATCCACTTCCGGTTCGCTCTCCGTCGTCCCTTCCTCTTCATCCAGCTCAATGACTTCCTCCTCTTCCTTCTCACTTTTCTCTTCGTCTTCATTCTCTTCCTCAGCGCGATTTTCTTCTCTCCGTTGTGCCTCTAACTCCCATTCTTTGTCTCGCTTCATCGCCATTTTTTGAATCAAATCCATTTTCAACCTTTTATATTTGGCTCCGGGTTTTTGTAATTCCTTTTCAGTGAATCCTCCGACAGGAATTTTGTACGGTAAAATTTCTTCCACGACTTTGAGACCATGCGGCGTTTGTTCGGTCCTCATAACACTCACGGAACTCTGCACTTCTTTGGGCTTGTTGATAGTCGAATGTCTGAAAAAACGATCACGCAACGATTGGATGCCTTCCTTGTCGGGCTTTGCGTCATTTGTTAGGTCGATCATCATTCCCGGCGAGCCACGCAATTTCGGTTGAATTTTTGACAACGTGGAGAGAATTTTTTTTTTCGTATCCAATGTTTTCGAGCCTGAAGATACTTCGTCAAAGTCTGGGAGTGGAAGACCGATCACATCACCGAAAACAGATTTCGTAGGATCTTTAGTAATTTCCGAGTTATCGGTGGAATTCTCGCGAACCTTTGATGATATTTCACGCTCGTTCAATTTCGCGTATTCTTTATTACTTATAATAGGAGTTTCTGATATATTGAACAAGTCATTCGAAGGATCTGCATCATTTTTCTCATTTATTTTTTCCTTCTCCCAGATTTGCGGTATCTCAGAACCAGTGATTTTCAAAACTGTATCATTTTCATTAAAATCATCGCTCGATTCGTTATTTTTTTCCAACGAATGTATTCCCTCGTCAACGTTTTCCTGATCTACTTCGATATTTAGACGCCTTTCTGAATTGGTGGCACACTCCGATACGATCATCGCGTCCTTTGGCGGTGAATCGACGCCTTCGTCGTAGTCTCTCGGAAATAACTTCCTTGGTACATTTCCTTCCCTGATTCCTTGTTTTGTTTCTTTTGTCTTTTTTGGCAGATCCAATTTGACAGAATATTCATTGTCGTCCTCTTTTGATTCCACGCTTATATCTCTTTCCAATGGCTCGTCAATAAATAATTTTCGCGGTACTCCAATCTCCGTTCCGGCCTGCTGTATTATTTCTTTTTTATTGTGCGCGTTTTGTAGGTCATTTTTGAAAATGTTTTGTGTCTCTTCTATTGGCGGTTGATCGTTGGAGCCCGGCGTTTCATTCAACAGGTTTGAACTCAATGGTGTACATGTGATCTCCTCTTCCGAATCTGATGATTTAAAAAAGGCCTCAGCTTCTTTTTCCTTTTCTTCCAACGCTTTGCTATACATGCAAAAAATTCATACATTTAAGTAAACCTATTTGACGCATCCATATAATGGAAACAAATTTACTCATACCAATGATTTTGTTCTATTTCATTTTCAGTACGCTTCAGTGAAATTTCTGTTGTCATAATAAAGCTTTATTCGTCAAATTGCAACAATGATTGGAGCTTTGCAGATTTTCTCGAATCATCCACTACTGAAATTTTGACTGTATACAACTTTCATGACAAGAACCATCTTTGATGACGTTCTAGCAATTGTCTTTTCCCATTTTTTTTTGTTGCTATCAATTTCTTGTTTCTATCACTTACTACAGCTCGACAATGAACGTTTACCAACCTGACAATTTCAGAGGACATTTTTACTTTCAAAGCCGTGGTCAAACCCTCGGGCAAAGGAATTACTTTTTTTCTGTTTAGAAAATCCTGCAGGGTGCGCTGCTTTGGCACGTGATAAGGCAAGGAAATTGCTGAGTTTCGTATGAGTCTTTGCGTTTCACTGTGAATTTGACGCATTGCCTCGTCTTTTGCAGCTCGGACAGAACCCTAAAATTATTTTTCTTCCTATTTAACGTAAAATTTAGGTAAAAAAATTCCGTAAATATTCAGAAGAATGGATAAATATTCTGAATATTTACCAAAAATTCGTTAACACTCGTTTCTTTTTTTTCTGCGAATGTCAAGATTCAACTCAAAAACTTTGAGAAAAAAATACTCACCGATCGTTTTTTTGCCTTTTTTCCACTTTCTTTCCCAGGTACTAGATTTTCAGTTTCTTCATTAAAAGATTCTTTGGTATCTTGATGTTGTGTGTCTTCTTCCGAATCCGTATCAACCAAGTTGATAGATTTTGACGTCTGAAAAAAGTGTTCATTGCATTCACTTGTATTTCTTCCACTGTCTTGATGAGATAATCGCCAAACCTTGCCGAGAGGTAAGTATTTGAAATTGATTACTCACTTGTTTAGATTTTCCATCTTTTGTTTTTTTTTTACGATGAATTTTTTTTTTCTTTACAGTTGGGGAGGTTCGATGCAAACTATTGTCATATTCAGATTCAGAATCCAAGATGCTATTGAGTTTCGGCTCCTGACAGGAAAATCAATTTGTTTGCATGTAATCGATGTAAAAGTTTTTCAGGACAAACAAGGAAATTTTTTAGAACCTTACCGATTTGTTTCTGTTTCTAAACGTAGCTTCGTTATGACTCTCAACTTGTATTGAATCTGACTGATCAGGGTCATCCGCGTCAGCTGAATCTGAGTCTATGATGGTGCAGAACTTCAGTTTCTGCAAAGACATCCAAATTTGAATCGCAGATTGTGCTAACAACTAATTTTTCCACTTCCACTTAGCTACTTCAAGCATTGCCTAAGTTTTTGGAATTTTTATTGATCATACCAGATTAGTGAACTCTAAGAGTTTCTATTGAATTTATCATCAGAGTAATTTGAGTATTAAGTTTATTTTTAGTTCTTCCTTCAAACATTTATAAATTTAATTATGAATAGTGAAGGAATTTAAATGTTCTGATTAAGTACAAAAATTATGACATTTATTGTTGCAGAAGTAATAAATCTACCGTGGGTTCAATTGAATCCTTGGAAACTAAAATACTCTGATTCATAAAGAAACAGTTATGGTAATGCAGGAAGATATGCACTTGTACAATTATTATTATATTTCAAAACAAGAATCAAAACAAATTTAGCTTACCGAAGATTTGGCAGTAGTATTTTGATCCAAGTCTTCACTTTTGTTTTCATTGTTAACATTCACATTAGTTCTATCAAGAATACCGTCTTCATCAGAGTCGCTCTCGACGAACTTCCTTGAATTTTGAATTTTGGTAGCAAAATCTGGTTTAACGGAGACACTGTTGTCATTAACCAATGAAGAATCTTCCAATTTACTTTCAAATCCGAGTTTTTCGAAGGATGACAAAGTTGGATTTTCTTCTTCCTCAGAATCACTATCCAAAAATGTTTTATATTTTTTCTTTCTTCTGTCACCAATATTGTCGTCCACAATATTATGTTCATCTTCTTCTTCAGTATTTTCCTTCACTCTGGTTTTAAGGTTAACATCGTCGAGGTGTGAATTTTGATCCTCCGAGAACTTTGTATTTTGATCCTCATTCGAAAGAGTATTTTTTGCGGGGTTGCTTGTTGCAAAATTTTCCGTAGTTTCTTCATCGCCTAAGCCGACTGTAGCGGTACTATTTTCACACAAACCTGTCGCTGAAAAAACACTTTCTGTGCAGTCTGTTTTGACACCGCTGAAATGTTTAATGTTTTTAACCTCAAAGTTCGACTTACCATTTGATTCCATTGTACTAAGCATTTCAAGAGCTATTTATTTGATTAACTTGTAAAAAATTATGAATAAATATTTATCAAGAGTAATTATTTTTATTAAAAACTACTTTCACGTTCGCGAAAATTTCGAAAAAAAAACATTCGCCCGTCAGCGTACTACTTGGTACTACTTTAGACCGATTCACCGTAAAAAGCGCGCCAAATTCCCGACTCTCGGCGGTATTGGCGGCAACGACAACATCTGACTTCTTTGGCAACGATGCGATGACGATGAGTTGCGTTGCCGAGTTACTAGGAGGTCCCTGAATCATGCGGCACAGAGCAACAGTTTAATTAATTGGAAAACACCCTCGGGTTTACTCGGACATCTTTGATTTTGCGAGAAAAATTAAAGTTACACCTCGTTCTCTCATAAAAAATGAGGGTATGACGTATAGTAACTCGATCATCACATATTTTCTTTCAAATATCGAGTCACATCAGAATGAATCATGTAACAGGATTTTTACCGACCGAACATCTTGAGGCCGTTGTAAAAGCGCGAGGCAATATCTGTTAGATTTGCGGTCGGTAAAAATTATGTTACATATATGTACGGTCTGTACGGTTTATTCCAAATGGCTTGATATTTGAAAAAAAAATCAAAACCTAAAACCAAATATAAGAAAAGACCTTAGTTTCGATAATTTTTATTTTGAGCACATGATTTTTTATTATTCCTCAGACTCTGGACTTTAATTTATTCTCACTATATTTCGCAGTTCACACAACGTTTCGTCATCGCATCAAGAGTATTTAAACAAATTCTTTACTCTTTTAATAATCAATCGGGATAACTTATTGAAGAACATTGAATTTGCTTGACAGCAGTTTTTTTTTAACGCTGTAAATATGTGGGAGACCGGATGACCTCAAAAATCATGTAAATTTTTATTTTCATTTTAATTTTTCATATTTTTTATTAAATTAAAGGAAAATAAAATTCATTCTAAATTTCTTACTTTTTAATGTTGTTCCTATTTTTCTTTTGTTTCAAAATTTCGTTTTTGCTTCCTCATAGAGGAAGCTATGTGATGAAATTTTTTTTTTTTCCAGTTTTCAATGTCAATGTGCTCAAAATGTCCGAAAACATCGAAAAATCATATCCAGAAAAAATGTCCGGATGTGTGTGTGTGCGTGTATGTTATGGCACTGCAAAATTAAAACGCTTATAACTCGGAAACGGTTTGAGATACAAGGCTACCGTTTTTCACAGATATTAATCTATACAAGCTCTCCATTCTCTGATAATTTTGTCAGAATTTGAAAAAAAAAAAATACGAATCCTACGACGTTTTGAAATTTTCGTAAAAAGGGTGTCGACGCTCTAACTTCCGGAAATTTTAAGATTTATTACTAATTTTTTTTTTTATAAATAGCTTATCATAATAGGAAGATTGTTATTGAATTTGGGGAATATCGGTTGAGCGGTTTAAATTTTATGATTTTCGGAATTTTACGAAGATATGAGTTTTTCGAAAAATCGTCTGACCGCTTCAATTTTAGGAAATTTTGTAAGATATTGTCTATAAGTCTGTACTTCCTCTATACTTTCCAGCAAAGTTGTCGAAATTATTTAATTTCAATGTAAATAGAAAAACGATGAAAATTGAAAGTTGCAAACTGTTTTTTCTGATGGCTCGTCATTTAGCTTTCTTTTTTATGAATTTAAACAAAGAGATAAATTAAAGTTAGTAAAAAAAGGTAGAGAAAACACATTATTTCCTTGTATACAAAAAAAAAAATACTCCAAATTAAAATTTGCAAATTGCTTCCTCAAGATGGTCAAGAGAAAGCAATTTGCAAATTTTTTTTGTTCTTTTTATATAAATTTATACAAATGCACAACTGCTTCTCAAAAGGAACGTTAAGGTGCAATTTTTTAATTCTAAAAAAACTGCAGTAAATTTCGCAGTGTTTGAATGCAAAAAATAGACTCCTCAAAAATTCTGAAAATAAAAAATGTATTTTTCTGAAACTCGTCTTTGAATCGTAAATTTTGAAGTAATTAAAAATAGGAAAACTAATTATATAATTGATTGATGCACGAACGACGAAGCTTTCTGGGTATTTGTCAAAGCCGAAGAGGTTGCAGCGCCAGAATAAACGAACGGAAATCGCGTGATCAGTAAAAAAAAGGTAAGGCGACAGCAAAACAGATGGAAAGAAAGAGAGGAAAAGAAATCGTGAATACGAAAATTTGGGAAGGAGAAGAAGAATAAAAAGTAAAAGCTGCGTAAGCCTCTTTCGCTCTCTCACCGAACTTAAAACCGTCTCGGTGGGGGCCTTCTAAGGCTTGCTTCGCAGCTGTGCTTGTCTTGCAATAATGATAGAGATAGACGAAGAGAAAGAGCTTCGAAACGGTTATGGCATCCGAAGCTCGGCAGGGACCGTTCGAAGATCTCTATTTTTACTATCCCTTAATTTGTACCCGGGTTTTGCTGCGCGTGTTTCTTCTCAGCGTTGGTCTGGCACGTGGCACACACATGTGGATGAATTCGAGACCCGTGATCCCGGCAGGGCTCCCATGAAGAAAATTCAACGCGCGATGACAAAGAAGATCTTCAATCAACCGTTCGAATTAAATGGAAAAATTATTCGACAAAAGAATGCACAGACGTGGAACGATGTTAAACGGAGAGGGAAATAAATTGATTCTCTATTTCCATCGTCACCTTCTGAAGTGGGAGACGAAACAAAATTCAATAATAATTGCATAATCGAGCGTAGAGATAAGTAAAAATGACGGGAGAGCAAAAAAAAATCATGGCAATCGATATTTCCATGGACTCTGATACCTTTTGTTTGTATGGAATACGATTATTTATTATTATTATTATCATTATTATAGTATCATTAAGATGTATAATGAGAGAAAAATACGCCGGGCAGCAATATGAGCCAGCGACGACGAGTCCGTATATTCCGTACGTCTTTTATCGGGTTTCTTGTTTGTTTTTTCATCATCCGTTTTGACAATCGACAACAATCAATGAATCGTGTTTTGCAAAATGGGCCAGGGGGGAGGGGCGAGGGGGAGGGGGGGGGGATGCCGGTCAGGGGACAAGGACGCATTTGACGAATAAACGGTGGAGCGAGAAACGCGTTCTTGTGAAATAAAGATGGACGCTTTGACAAAAGTAAAACTTGAGGACTAAAAGTAATAATAAATTAATGTTAATAACAAATAGTCATGTTGTATAAACTACAAAGTACAATACAGTCTGATAAATGTGTGTAATAAAGGCACTTGAATAATCGTTACGTTTTCCTTATTTTCCTCTTAATTTTTAGGCTTTTCTTGGTTTTTTGCAAACTTTTCCCGTGTGTGTGTGTTTTTTGATTTTTCGTTTCGTAGCTTAAGTACTCCCTTCCATGTCTCTCTCTCTTTGGTTGGATAATGCGTATACGCGCGATCGAGTGTCCCTTTGTGTTTTCTTTTGTTTTCTTTTTTGTTTCGATTTTTTGATTTAGATGTTTTCGTTTTGATCGTGAGCCGTTAGGACCCAGGCATAAAAGAAGATATATTATAAGCGAGGTGGATGTGCGGATAGCGGCCGTTAACGTCAGCTTAGAAACATTTGCGGTGAACGATACCGGGGCCGGACTCGTCGTACTCCTGCTTGGAGATCCACATCTGCTGGAAGGTGGACAGGGAGGCGAGGATCGATCCACCGATCCATACGGAGTATTTCCTCTCGGGTGGTGCGATGATCTTGATCTTGATGGTCGAGGGAGCCAGGGCGGTGATTTCCTTCTGCATACGGTCAGCGATACCGGGGTACATGGTGGTACCACCGGAAAGTACGGTGTTGGCGTACAGATCCTTACGGATGTCGACGTCGCACTTCATGATCGAGTTGTAAACGGTCTCGTGGATACCGCACGATTCCATTCCCAAGAAGGAAGGCTGGAAGAGGGCCTCGGGACAACGGAACCTCTCGTTACCGATCGTGATTACCTGACCGTCCGGAAGCTCGTAGCTCTTCTCGAGGGAGGTGCTCGCAGCTGCGGTAGCCATTTCCTGCTCGAAGTCGAGGGCGACGTAGCAGAGCTTCTCCTTGATGTCGCGAACGATTTCTCGCTCGGCGGTGGTCGTGAAGGAGTATCCTCTCTCGGTAAGGATCTTCATGAGGTAGTCGGTCAAATCGCGACCAGCCAAGTCCAGACGGAGGATGGCATGGGGAAGGGCATAACCTTCGTAGATGGGCACGGTGTGGGAAACACCGTCTCCGGAGTCGAGAACGATACCGGTGGTACGACCGGAAGCGTACAGGGAGAGGACGGCCTGGATGGCGACGTACATGGCCGGGCTGTTGAACGTCTCGAACATGATTTGGGTCATCTTCTCACGATTGGCCTTGGGGTTGAGGGGAGCCTCGGTCAAGAGGACCGGGTGTTCCTCCGGTGCGACGCGGAGCTCGTTGTAGAAGGTGTGATGCCAGATCTTCTCCATGTCGTCCCAGTTGGTGATGATTCCGTGCTCAATGGGGTATTTCAGGGTGAGGATACCTCTCTTGCTCTGGGCCTCGTCGCCGACGTACGAGTCTTTTTGACCCATACCGACCATGACACCCTGTCAGTGCAAATTTACCAATTAGTCAATTAGCATTCTCATTTTTCTTATCATCACTCAACTGAGGAAACTTTGATCAACATTTTAGATAGAATTGTCGGTATACCTGGTGACGAGGGCGTCCAACGATGCTGGGGAACACGGCTCGCGGAGCATCGTCTCCGGCGAATCCGGCCTTGCACATACCGGAACCATTGTCCACGACCAACGCCGCAACATCATCGTCACACATCTTGATTGATTTATGTGATTACGTTCTGCAAATAGAAATTCAACATTTTTTCGTCACTTTTAATTTTCGGCTTTTCTCACTTTACATTAAATTGCTTGTTAATCAAGTCGGAGAACAAGTACTCTCGATAGAATTATTTTTAATGATTCTCGCACACTTTTTGTAATGAAATAGCAGCTTTTCCATTGCCTCTTTCCTCTCTTTTTTTTTTTTTTTGAATGTATTCTAACCTCATTGACTTTATTTAAAAAACTGCAATTCCGATCTAAGTGAGGACATAATAAATAAATGATTCAAATTTATCCGGTTTCGACATGATTTTTTGAATTTAGAAATCTACTCAGTAGCTCTGTGGTTACTGATGCAATTCGCTATTCAGTTTTAATCGATACGACTTTATAGTTTCGAAACATATTATTGTTCGAATGAAACGATTGACAGCAATCCGTTGTTTTTTACGAATTCCGATTTTTTTATTTTTATTTTTTTTTTATTTTCAGCAATTCCGTATTCGAATCCAACTTGAAAGTAACTCTCGAAAATATATTCACTCGAGGATTTGATAAACGAAAAATGTTAGCTTTGAATATTCGATTCTTAAATTGTTCTATTTAATACACGACCAATCCTTTTTTCATGGCACTGCTTTGTTTTTCTTTGTTCAACGGATCAAATGTGAAGCTCGTCCAAAATCACTTAATCGCACTTCACAAATATCCAATAAAAAGTGAACGTTTCATTGACATCGTCACCTCGAAAAAAATGTAATTAAAAAAATCGACGAACAATTATCGCGAAACGAACTTTTTCATTGGAGAATATTCCGACTAAATCGAAACAACGATTTATAAGTAAATCAATTATAATATAAACTGTTAATGAAAATGAAAACTCTTGATAATCGATAACTTCGGAAGAAAAAATCGAGACTTTCATCAGTAAATACGTATCCGCAACTTTTTAGATCATCATAGCCTTTCAGGCCCCGATTTTAAAGATTGTAAAAAAAATATTTCGGAAACATTCGATAATTCGCACTACTGAGTTTCACTTATTAAAATCGTTGATTTTTTAAAAATGAGTTGAACTCGAAACAAGCACTCGCGTAAAACATAAAAAAAATAATCACGCACACTCACACTCGGAAAAATAATAAAATGAACGATTTTTAATGGGAAAAAGGCGAATGTAAGATCGAAAAGATCGAGAATATCGATGTTAAAGAAGTATGAATAAAAAAACGTACGATATACGAAGGCGAATGAGAGAAATCGAGAGACTGAGAAAAATATAATTGAGAATGAGAGAAAGGCTTGTACCGTGGAGCGAGTGTAAAAATCGGCGACGCGCTTTTGAGGGCTTTTGTCTTGCAAGGGAGCAAGCAGCGAGTGGCGAACTGCAGCCGATGTGGGATCCCTTTATCCATATCGGTCTGAGGCCAAAAATAGCGATCCGCCCCTTACATGGAAGTCCGTTGATTTTTAAGCATCGGGGGGCGCCTCTGGTGAAACGCTCGCACATAGTCCTTAGTCTACCCTAAACAGCGTTGAGAAAAGATTCAACGACGAAAGTGCGCGCGCGCGCCGCTCCGTACGAAAAAGAGAAAGAAAAGAAAATCGAGAAAATCGTCGGGACGCCGAAAGAGCAACGGGCGACGCCCCCCGAACCCAAATAAGGCGGCGTGCCCCACCAGGCCGTACGAAGACCCCCGTCTCACCGTCGCCCCCGCTGCCGCGAACCCCTTCGGCTCGCGGCTCAAAGGGTCGACGACGAAGACGATCACGACCACGACGAAGATCCTAACGAGACGCTTGGACGTTACTTGCTATAGGAGCTCTACCGAAACGTGTACCGAAACAAAACTTTTCCTCCGTTCTTTCTTCCTTAACCAACAATTTTACACTTTTTTTAAGCCCTTAACTTATCAAAGTCTAAAACGACTCTTCCGGAAATCCTCTTTTCACATAATCGTCTCTTATTTTCAAACTGTATCGAATACTAGAGCTCGAGATCCCCGAGATCTCAGTTTCCTGTATCCACCTTTGACCCCCCGGTTGAATTTTCCGGAGGTGCGAAAACCTCCTTAAAAATCGCATCGCGCGGCGGAAGATTTCTTCAATTTTCTTTCCTTCGCTCTGAAACTTTTCTCATTCGCTTTTCTACCCGAATTTATTTGATTTTTATTCTCGATCCCTCCTCTGTACTTTCCCCTCAACATTCAGCAGTGCGATTATTATAAAAGTTGTTATTTCATTCGTCGTTATATTCCCCTGAAATTTTATCGGAAGTGACTATAAAAAACGATCCCGAGGGACCTCGAAGACGATCGGAAAAACAACGAGGGATTTGATGGATCAAAGTTTACCGCACCCGTTTCAACGTGGTAAATGACGTTTTTACCCCCTTGCAATGTACAACCACACCGATTTTTTGACAATCGCATCACGCATGATTTTAGTTTATCTTTCATCTATTTTTTTGTTTATATTATCTTTTACGAGTAGTAAGATATTTTACCTCCCATAATATGGACGTCGTTCGCTGATTTGCGACGCCCACACACGCGAAGACCCGTCATACCACGAAGACCCGAAATCTCTGCATCGGTCTGCAATTCCCGCTGATTACTTATGGCCTTCCAACGCTGTAATTATTATTGAATATCAGTATACTTTGATTCACGTAGAATAAGAAGTAGACTTTAATGAACTGACTCGTTTGTTACGTAATTTGAGAATAAACTGCTCCAATTTACATTCCTGCACTTTCTGTATTTTTTTTTCCTCCGATCCCAATCGTCTCCGCGTAGATCGAACTTTTTTGGCATATTCTATTGCATGATCGATTCGGTTATTTGGCTCACGGTGATTTAGATATTGCGTTCATTCGTGATTCCGCAATCAAAAGAACGAAATCGCATAATATTTTCCCATTTTTTTTTTCCTAAATCGGCTTTCTGAAAAGACAAAGAGAAAGTGTTAGATTTTTATAGTTTTTCGTGCATTGAGATTTTTTACTACAATTACCGACACTCGATGCATCGCAGTCCTCATTCCTCGCAATTTTTCGTTCCCTTCTCGAAGCATTTTTTGGGCCGATCATCGAGGTTATAAATATCCATGTGCTGTGACTTCAATTTGCCTCCAAAATCCCCGTAACACAGTTCGAAATTTTCGCATTTGACCAAAATCGTCTTCGACGAATTGTATCTATTTTTGAATCTCTACAGCTTGCTCCATATTTGAAATAGTTGCTTGTTTCAAAAAGAGAATACAGCGTTGGTGGAGCGAAGACAAAACGTTGCTAAGTGTATAAGTAGAGTCGGATAATAATGCTTGAAAATTCGCGACAGAAAGTCAAAACTTTTCAAACTGTTGAGTGGTGCAAAAGTCCTAAAATGGAAAAAAAAATCTCGGCATTTGGTCACTTAAAAATTTAAGTGCCCAAAGTTTCATGAATTTACACGAAAAAATCACTTTGTTACGATTTTTAAAAATTTAAAAAAACTCTACAAGTCGTATAGCAGCTATTTTAAGCTCGTTGCAAGAGATCTCGATAAAACCCAGCTAAATGTCGATGCACTGAATCAGACCTAAACGAGCAATCCTATCGATTATTCAACATTTGGGTGTATCCGCAACTCCAAATATAACCTGAGCTCAACTTTGAAACGCTCTTTTTCAAATTACGCAACCTCACGTATCCGAGGTAATAAATTTTTCCGGAATATTGAATCATTGGAATGAAATCCAATTGAATGAAATATTGAAACAATTCTAAATAATCCAAAATTTTATTGCTGAAATGTTTTATTCCATCAGTAGTTTCATTAGTGTAAGCCATTAGGGTCAAAACAATGATCTAAAATGTTTAGAAATTGAATTTCTGGTTACTCAAATGTGTTTTGTTGATTCGTTTTTTCCCCATTGTTTTAATAAATTTTGAAAGTTTACTTAAATGTTAAATGTCGGATGGATATTTAATTGATTTCAATTCTTTAGAAGAAATATTATTTTTTAGTTTGACCATTTTCAGAATAGCCTTCACATGTCCTAATTGTAATTTTCATTGAAATATAAAAACCGTCACGAGATCGAGGCGATCTAACAAGAAGTGCATGCAAAAAATTCAAACAATAACTTCTACAGTAATCGATTGTGTTTGAAAAATCGAAATGTCAAAGAAAAATCATGAAGAATATATTGCAGAGTAAAAGAAAAACCATCATGAAATCTCACATGCGTTATTAGTGGCACACCATGAAACGCGACAATAGCTGAGTGCAATAGTTGATTGGAATTTTTGAATATTCGATTTCACTCCAATTTAATTGAGAATAAAATATCGACTCGATCTCGTTTGCCGCTTATTGTAATTAACCATCAATAGAGAATATTTCATAAATTTTTGCCAAAAATTTATTGGAAAAGAACTTTAATCGAAGGTTCAAACCTTTCGATCCACAGAATAGGATGAAACCGTTCGATAATTAAATAATATAGCGATCGAGGCGAGGGTATATACCGAAATGAAAGCGTGCGTAAATTGAAGGGCTGTAAGAATAATATGATAGTATTTATTCAATAAGATGTTAACTTATATATACAAAAGATGACGTTTTGCACTCGGAGCAACGAAAGTCTCGCCACATTGACTAGCTACATACAAAAACGTAAAATAGCACAGTGAGTATAAAGTGACGAAGCGGGTGCGGCAGTATGAGGTGTGTTTTCCTTGCTTTCCTATTTCTTTTTCCTGATCATCGTTCTTATTTTTTTGTATGTTTGTTTGAGAGAGAGACAGACAAAAAGTATTCGTTTTAATGATAAAGTGTTTCGAGTGAAACTTCTTAGAAGCACTTGCGGTGGACGATGCCAGGGCCGGACTCGTCGTACTCCTGCTTGGAGATCCACATCTGTTGGAAGGTGGACAGGGAGGCGAGGATCGATCCACCGATCCATACGGAGTATTTCCTCTCGGGTGGTGCGATGATCTTGATCTTGATGGTCGAGGGAGCCAGGGCGGTGATTTCCTTCTGCATACGGTCAGCGATACCGGGGTACATGGTGGTACCACCGGAGAGTACGTTGTTGGCGTACAGATCCTTACGGATGTCGACGTCGCACTTCATGATCGAGTTGTAAACGGTCTCGTGGATACCGCACGATTCCATTCCCAAGAAGGAAGGCTGGAAGAGAGCCTCGGGGGTACGGAATCTCTCGTTACCGATGGTGATTACCTGACCGTCGGGAAGCTCGTAGCTCTTCTCGAGGGAGGTGCTCGCAGCTGCGGTAGCCATTTCCTGCTCGAAGTCGAGGGCGACGTAGCAGAGCTTCTCCTTGATGTCGCGAACGATTTCTCGCTCGGCGGTGGTCGTGAAGGAGTATCCTCTCTCGGTAAGGATCTTCATGAGGTAGTCGGTCAAATCGCGACCAGCCAAGTCCAAACGGAGGATGGCATGGGGAAGGGCATAACCTTCGTAGATGGGCACGGTGTGGGAAACACCGTCTCCGGAGTCGAGAACGATACCGGTGGTACGACCGGAAGCGTACAGGGAGAGGACGGCCTGGATGGCGACGTACATGGCCGGGCTGTTGAACGTCTCGAACATGATTTGGGTCATCTTCTCACGATTGGCCTTGGGGTTGAGGGGAGCTTCGGTCAAGAGGACCGGGTGTTCCTCGGGTGCGACGCGGAGCTCGTTGTAGAAGGTGTGATGCCAGATCTTCTCCATGTCGTCCCAGTTGGTGATGATTCCGTGCTCAATGGGGTATTTCAGGGTGAGGATACCTCTCTTGCTCTGGGCCTCGTCACCTACGTACGAGTCCTTCTGTCCCATACCGACCATGACACCCTGATGACGCGGGCGACCGACGATCGATGGGAAGACGGCACGGGGCGCGTCATCACCGGCGAAACCGGCTTTGCACATGCCGGAGCCATTGTCTACGACCAGAGCTGCTACTTCGTCGTCACACATTGTGGTGCCTTTTCTTTTTCAGGTTCTGCAATCAGGAACGAAAATATTCGCTTCAATAATTACGTTCAATCGTTCTGGTACCTTCAATTCCAAAAATCAACTCTTTTGAAACGGTAATGAAACTCTATCATTCCAGTGTAAAAAAATCATCGGCCCTAAATTACTATCACTTTAACATTCCCATTTTCAGTTTATTTTGTATTTAATCAACGAATGATCAATCTCGAATATTCAACAACTCGAATCATTCTCACCGACTCTCTTTTATTAGAATCATCGTTAATTTATAACTGAGTGAGTGAATAATGTGTCATCCCCTTGTTCCCTTGAATTAATAGTTCAGATAACATTCACATTGTTCCCCCATTTTGTTGCAGATGAATAGAGAAGCAGAATTGACCCAGTTGCCTATAAAACGATAGGCTAGAGTCGAGAGAGCGGTGGCTCGCCTCAAGAGGCGTCGTTACTATTTCGAGTCCGTGGCGTCTAAGTTTAGATCGACGGACGAACGCTCCCTATAAGTTCAAGCGTCGATTATGAACCCCCCAACCCTCGCTGCTCTCCCACTTCTTCTCGTTCCTTTCCTCTGGCAACAGTTAACAAACCGAGAAAAGCATAACGAGTCATTCGTGCCAAAATTATGTTAGCGCTTTTCCCGAGTTTTGTGAGAGACGTGGCGGAAAACCGGCCAAAGACCTCGACCAACGGACGTTGGCTCCGGGACTTCTCGAAACGATCCAACAATTACATGACTCCGGAATTTTCTCAATTTTTATTTGCTCAACATTTCTTCCAACTTCCGTTTTGACAATACTACATTTTTCACTAAACAACTTCCATCCCCGCTAGACTTTTCAGGCGAAATATCTAAATGATCACATTTTTTGACTTCATTCTTTTTTCCGCAAACAATTTTGCGATATGTAAAGTTGCCCAAATTATATAGCAAATTTTTTCACAAATTAACATCAAATTTATCAAATAACTCAAATTCTATTGGTAAACAATTGCATTTTCAATGGAACACGAAAAATGCGATTACTTTTGATTCGTTCCAACGATTTTGATGACAACGCTATTTTAGTATTTGCTTTTTTCAATTAATTCACTGCCTTGCATATTCAGTATAGCTTACTCTATGAAACAATTCGATGAATGATGTTGGTTTCGAGTTTTTCTCCACGTTAGAACGAGATATCATTATTATTTGTTACATTTTGAATGATAAAATTCTATTTCGTTCTTCTAAATGCTTGTGAAAAATGATGGAACATATGAATTGATTATAAATTTTAAAAGCATTGAAAAAAACTGAAATTTGGCCTGGTGAGTCACTTTGGTTGTCGCAATTCTTTTAGAATCACAAAGTTACCGAAGTACCTCGCTGGTTCAAACCTCCATAAAAATAACAACGACGTGTAATAATTTCGGAGCACTTGACGAGTGTCCAAAAATTTTTGCACGCCTTCGTGTTGAAGTTGCAGTCAAACGGTTCGAAGCAAATCAGTTTCCCAATACTGTAAATCACAGTCGTCTCACGGTACTTGGCAAGTCATATTAAAATAGCCAAGAAAGTGGTTAAGCATTCAAGTTATTGAGGAACTAACAATAAATCAAGTCCGTCTAATGGAATTAAATATTTCACTCTATTCACCGAAAATTCTAAATAGACATGGTCGATGAAGAAAATTCGAAAAGCATGAAAATTGTATCTCAAATTGAAAGGACGCCTCGACGATTTTAGAGAGACATTGCAATGTGATTGTAAAACTTTTGTTCTTGCAATAATAGCGATCGAAAAGTTGAACATTCAAAATATTTCGATGAAGAGGTCGATGAAGCTCGAATGAAAAAATCGTTTAAAAAATCGTAAATTATGGAAGCGTAAGCTCATGCAACATATTGATCTTCAAACATGAGATTATCGATGTTAGTTCATCAATGATACATGAAATTAAATGAAAAAGTCATCCAGAACAATGAAAAAAAAATAGTGAATATATTAAACGTTAAAAAAACGTATCTGATGTCAATTTGGCAATGTGAATAACGAAAAATGAGCGAAAAGTTGACAGAATTGACGTAGTTGATTGATAATGTTTGAAAACGATAAGAATGGCGTGGACAGAATAGAAAGTGGAAAAAGACGAAGAAGAAGAAGAGCAGTAAGAAGTTCTGGAAAACGGAGCTTCGTGATAACTTACCGTGCACGGGACAGAGTGTGGTGGCGTCTGTGGCGAAAAAGCTTCCCGACGTCGAATATATGCTCTCGCTCGGACGCCCCCGCATTTCCGTGAGACGGAGCTTGCTCGACGAGGCACGAAAAAGGCGCGTGTCTCGGGCATCGCGACGCTCACCCAACTTGGGCGAGCAACCCCAAGCAGATCGCTGGATTCGCCAGTTTTTAATCGTCCGTTCTGCTCCCTTAACGTGTCAAATCTTCATTTCTCTTTTTCTTCTGTATTCATTTTCCACTCTTTTCCGCCGGGAGAATTCTGTTGAAAAACCGAAAATTCTTCACCATCTTCGGGCGAGAGGATAACAACTTAATGGAGAATAGCTGTTTATACGAATCTTTCAATTTATTTGAAAGCATCTCAAGCATCTAAAGCCAAATTTTCCATTGAGCTGCTCAATTTTTTCAATGTTAAGTTTCCAGATTCTGTGGCTTTTATCTCACTATCGGATTTCCACTTCGTGGCTGACCAATTTCGATTTTTTCTACTATTTTTACCCGTCCAAAGTTGACCTCATTTTTATTTTAAAGAAGCTCTAATTTCGGAGGCAGATTATACACACTTTTTACCATTTCTTTGACCCATTTTTTATGAAAAAATTCAATCCCGAAACATCGTTAATCGACGTGTGAACAAAAACCTCTCGCTGCCACTGTTTTGGAAATGTTCATGTAACACGTGATTCCAGTTTACACTGTCACTACTCCCTGCCAGTACTATATGCTGTTATGATCACTCGAACGCGATACTCTTTTTACGCAAGCTCTACATAACGTTCGAAAACAGCTCGAAAATAAAAAAAAAAATTCTTCTCAAAAAAATAACAAATCATGTTGAACCGAGCCTCAAAAATAAAGAAAAATTATTCATTATTTTAGAAAAAGAATAAACGATTCAAACTTTATTGTCCCAATACTGGTTCATACGATAGCTCTTGAACGGTATTTTTTCTAAAATGAATTGATATTTCTTTGTAAATTCTCCGTGAATGCAATGATTTTGGAGCAGGAATCACAAAATCACTCTTATAATTGCGAAACTGCAAGAATATCAATGAAAATGCATATTTTTATTTGGTCATCTCAAACGGAGTAGCAAAATGGCAGTATAATCACAAAAAATAAAAAATTCGAATTATTCGTTACGTGTTTACAGATGAAAAGATTCGAATGTTTGTTTTTTGTAAAAAAAAAATGGACGTTATATCTATTCGTAATGAATTTTTTAATTTGGGGGTTGAAATTTGGGGGTTTCTGGTAAAGTCTTCCGCTGTCTTTGTCATTGGAATTGACGAAGAAGAAGTGGGCGAAATGCGACGAAACACCTGATGTAACAGGTCATTGTTTTTGGTCAATGGAGTTCTTTGCTGGTTAACGGGCTTGCGTATACTTCAGTTGGTCCACTCAATCAAAAGTCAACATTCCAAAAATTTTGTCGAGTCCAATAAAAAAGCTGCGCATCTTCTTTTGTTTATAAAATCAAGTGCTATCGATTCGATTCCATTGATGAAGATTCATTGTAGCACAGTAATCAAATCACTATGAATTCGAATGGAATACCATTAATTTTCCAAACTTACTGCCCCTTCGATTGTTTTTTTCTACTAGCTTTAAAAGATTTTTTCTCGATTTGAAAAACACTTGATTGAAGCATCAAATTTTCTTTAATGTCCGGTTAGGAATATCTCGATTCGTTAAGGTTAAGAGCTTCTGCTCAAGGCACGCTATTTTTGTCGACTACACGTAATCTCAAAACATTGCACTCACCGTGTGCGTGTGCGTGTGTGTGTGTGTGAGTGTGATGGAAGCAGACCAACGACGCGGCCCTCCCTCGTTCAATCCCCATTTATGGTCACACAGAAGCGAATTCTGTTTTTCAACAGGAAGAACCCTTGTTTTATTTTGTCAGTTGGTAAACTTTACGAGCAAACGTCATTTTCGTATTCTTATTATATTACTTATTCGATAAAGAAAAAGTAAAATAATATCTTGCCTATTTTTCATTTTCATACAAATATTAGTAGCTCGATATTGAAAACTATTGATTCCCACCTATTATTTTTGCTATGCATGAAACTCGGTGTAATTTAAACAACCTTTCAATATCATTTTTTGTAATGAAAATTATTTGGAGCGAAATTCAAGTAATTAGTTGATCAATGAATACCAAAAAAAACCAACTGAATACTAAAAAAAAGTCGTCGAACAAAGAAATAAGTAAAAAACAAGACACAAGGTGAATTCGTTGCCTTCTTCTTGGGTGGTTTTTGACATGCAAGAATTATGGTCGATTACTAGAGTATCATATAGTAGCAGTTGAAAGAAAACGTTAGAAAAATCTTCTTTACCGACCTCCGATAGAAATTAGTGCAGAAAATGAATCGAATATCGTCAACCCTTTTGCAGCATAAAAAAATTTACCAAAACAAGCATCGATATTCTGACGGAAATAAATTGAATATCAAAAAATGATTACGTTGAAGGAGAAATTACATTGAGGGTGTCGTTGAAAAATCGGAAATGTTCACTTTAAAATAGTTTGTCTAGTAAAAAAAAAGCGTGGAGAGAGTACAAAAGAGGAGAACGAACGAATTATATATCCGCATGTTGCGAAACTGCGTAAAAAATCCCTTGACTCTGATGTATTGTGTCAAGTTGCGGTATACTGGGCCAAGGTCAATGGGTAGGCGTACGTCACAACAATTCAGTTATTTTAAAGTATTCTCGAGTTCGATCGTCGGAGCCGGAGTCTTATTCGGTCATGAGCACGAATGAATCTCAAAGAAATTACATAAAACCATTTTTCTTTCATCTACAAAATAAACCAAACAAACTACAAGACATTCGCCATTATCGCGTGTAAGTTATTTCTTTTAGTGAATATCCAAACGTTAGCGTTATCAACAGTTATCAATATCTCTTTCCCTATTTATGAAAATATTTTTGGCTTCTGGTCGGAAAATAATATCTTCCCATCCTAGTAGAAAAAGGATGAATTGAAAAAAAAAACGTGCATGAATTTCAACACGTATTTTTTTTTTCTTCCAATATGATTTTTATTCAAATAATTTGAAAATACGCGAAAACAACTTTGAAAATATATCATCGCAAATCAAAGTCACGATAATTCGAGAAGCACGTAACATCTTTGTGCAAGAAACCAGACGATTTTTGGTTCGAGAAATGATTCGTGGCTTCCTATTTGTGTTTTGAGTACAGGGGTTCGGGTTTTATACGTGTAGAGCCTCAAAATAGCCAGCTAGACCGAGTCGAGCGAGTCAAGGAAGGAGGAACTGATACCTCGATTTTTTTATATCTCGCAGAAATTTCGAAATGGGCGAAAGAGAAAGGAGGTAGATATTTTAAGAATTCTTTTTCTTTTGCAGAAAAGGAGGAGAGGAAAAGGAAGACGAGTTGGAGTCCTGTGAGGGTGAAGAGAGAACGAATTTGCGTAGAAAAAATGGTGTGAGATAATGTATATTTGCCTTTGACAATTGACATTGTATAACAATAATATAGTGTAATATTTACAAAATAAATTAATTAGTATAATAGACGTATTTAACGGTGTGGCTTCGCTTTGTTTGAGTGCACGAGGACCTCAGACAGGTTTTGATCTTTGTATTTGGTTTTTTGAATAATATAATTTCACTTAATTACAAATTCGACGTGTTTTTCTTTCTTTCATTGACAATGGTGGACGAAATCCCGTAACAGGAAGCGAGCGTCGCGTTACCATAAACGCAAGAGAATCATTCAAAGAAAGCTCAAGAGCAGAGAGTATTGTCGGACGTACCGATACCGAAACAAATTCATGTCCCATTTATACTTTCTTGTTCACAGAAGACCGTTTCGATGCGAATAGAGACGGTTTTGAACACCTGGTGCAGAATCCGCGATCAAGTTGAGTCGATATTTATGACTTGCCGAAAAATGAGCTGGGACGAGTTTGAGCTTGGTCGAATAGGTCCCGAGGTGAATGGCTATCACGCTGTAGGGAATATCGTCCTATTGCGCATTGCCTGAAGTAATGTATATGCTCGAAGAATCGGAGCAGGATGCCCATGAGAGCAGCCGCGAAAGACATTTTCAGGACACATACGTATTGAGGAGTGTTTAAACGATACGATGAGTCTTGTACGAAGGTTCTTTGGTGATTGCAGTTGGATTGGTTTTCATCGTATGAGGTGTACGGTGAACTGGGGTTCCTTTTCCGTGCTATCCTGGAGTACGTAAGTACTTCAGGCTCATACGACTCTCCTGAAGTTTCGTATCGCTTAGAAGCACTTGCGGTGGACGATGCCAGGGCCGGACTCGTCGTACTCCTGCTTGGAGATCCACATCTGTTGGAAGGTGGACAGGGAGGCGAGGATCGATCCACCGATCCATACGGAGTATTTCCTCTCGGGTGGTGCGATGATCTTGATCTTGATGGTCGAGGGAGCCAGGGCGGTGATTTCCTTCTGCATACGGTCAGCGATACCGGGGTACATGGTGGTACCACCGGAGAGTACGTTGTTGGCGTACAGATCCTTACGGATGTCGACGTCGCACTTCATGATCGAGTTGTAAACGGTCTCGTGAATACCGCACGATTCCATTCCCAAGAAGGAAGGCTGGAAGAGAGCCTCGGGGGTACGGAATCTCTCGTTACCGATGGTGATTACCTGACCGTCGGGAAGCTCGTAGCTCTTCTCGAGGGAGGTGCTCGCAGCTGCGGTAGCCATTTCCTGCTCGAAGTCGAGGGCGACGTAGCAGAGCTTCTCCTTGATGTCGCGAACGATTTCTCGCTCGGCGGTGGTCGTGAAGGAGTATCCTCTCTCGGTAAGGATCTTCATGAGGTAGTCGGTCAAATCGCGACCAGCCAAGTCCAGACGGAGGATGGCATGGGGAAGGGCATAACCTTCGTAGATGGGCACGGTGTGGGAAACACCGTCTCCGGAGTCGAGAACGATACCGGTGGTACGACCGGAAGCGTACAGGGAGAGGACGGCCTGGATGGCGACGTACATGGCCGGGCTGTTGAACGTCTCGAACATGATTTGGGTCATCTTCTCACGATTGGCCTTGGGGTTGAGGGGAGCCTCGGTCAAGAGGACCGGGTGTTCCTCGGGTGCGACGCGGAGCTCGTTGTAGAAGGTGTGATGCCAGATCTTCTCCATGTCGTCCCAGTTGGTGATGATTCCGTGCTCAATGGGGTATTTCAGGGTGAGGATACCTCTCTTGCTCTGGGCCTCGTCACCTACGTACGAGTCCTTCTGTCCCATACCGACCATGACACCCTGATGACGCGGGCGACCGACGATCGATGGGAAAACGGCACGGGGCGCGTCATCACCGGCGAAACCGGCTTTGCACATGCCAGAGCCATTGTCTACGACCAGAGCTGCTACTTCGTCGTCACACATTTTGATGGGTTTTTAAAATCTCTGCAAAAAAGTAGAAAAAAGCCTCGTCATTACGGTGATAGCGGTTCGATTTCAATGACAATTCGCATCAATTTTCCGAATTCGATGTAAAACTTTTCAGATAATTCCCAATGCGTACGTAACATTCGTCACTCAAATTTTAAAATACTCAATGAAGCAAACTTTTTCCCGCCTATTTCCAACCTTTCAGGGCTCTTTAAGAAAATATACTCTCAACCTCGTTACTCGATCAAAATTCCGAACCAAATATCCCAACTGCAATCACTCCCATGGTTTCCAATTGAATTCTAGTATTTGTTGTCAGGTAGAAACCAAGTTTTCCCAAAATATCTCAAATTATCATAATCAATTTGAAAATAATGAAATCGCGCGTAGTATCAGGCTTATTTGAAGAAACTAGGTATTAAATCCAGGTATATTTTTTTCACGTAAATCCAAATCGCACACTATGAACACTTGATTATCTCCCAATAACTTGCTCTCTATTTACACAATGTTTCTCGTGATTTTTTCTGAGTTTTATTCGCGATAAGTTTCGGACAACGCACAATGTTTTTTTTTTACTTTTCTCGTTGCTTCGATGAAATATATAAAGTACGATAAAAAAAAAAAGTGTTACCGACCGTAAGGGTCTGGTTGTGAATCGGCGGACTGCTGAGGAGCGGCTGAGGTCTGGAAGCTTCGCGTCGGCAGATATAATGTCCCCCCAAGATCAGTCGCTACCCAACATGGGCACGCCAGCTTTCCAGGGCTAGCCAACGCACGCGCCTGCCCACGTCGTCGTGGCCCACGCCCAGTTCAAGAAAAAGCACAAAACGACTCGAAAATATTGATGCACCTTCGTGAAATCATTTTTCAGGTTCATCCCCGATGCGCTCTTTCGTTACCTCAACAAATTTTCTCTAATATAACCCCCATTTCAATCTTTCAACCCTCTTCAAATGAGCTTTTTCCCCTGCCTTCTGCCACGCAAAGCAAGCGATTGCATGCTAATTTCCGTTCGCGATAGAACCTCCTGCTTCTACTTTATTGAGAACAAAAAATCTAGCACGAAGAAGAGTCACTTTGATTTATAATTTTTATAAAATTCATTAACTTTCAACTGTTTATTATCGTAGCAAAATTGAAACTACAAATATAAATAATAATGAAAAGACCAAGGAAACTGAACAATGAAATTCTACTGAACAATGGCGAAGTAATTTGGAAAAAATGTTCCAACAGTGTTCGTCACTGGAGAAAAAGGGTCCCGAAGAAATGGATGAACCACCTGATGCCTTTTCCTTTTTCCTTCATTTTTTTCAGACACTCACAGAATCGTCATCTCGGAATGAATTTATTTACGAATTTTTCTGTTCCCATGAATGGAACTTCATCAGGCGAGTTCCTTTGTTCCAGTTTGGCCAGTAGAAAGTTTCCCTATTGTCAAGATTTTGCAGACTTGCATAAATAAGACTTCGATTGGTACCATGTTTTTCGAACTTGGTTGGTAGAATTTGAAGTATTCGAACTCGTTACGTAAGTCAATCAAAAAGTCATTGCAAATTTTTAATATTCATAATCACTGATCTTCTTAAATACAGTGAAAAATTTTAGGTCAGTGCGTCTAAATGAAGAGTTAAAATTTAACAAACTTGTCGGAAATAACATAGTTATACTTTTAGATGAAAAATAGTTGGCTGTTGGTTTGATATACTATTTTAAAGCGGGACGTTTTTTCCTGGGTTCGTTGCGAAAGTAAAACAGAATGATGAAGATCACGTGTGGAACTCCTCGGTTCAACCGCAGCAAAAGTGATCAACATTCTTTTTCGTTATAAATTTATGACTATTTTGAAAAAGGTAAGAAAAAAATGTCAAAATTTCAATTGAGGAAATTTTCACGCTCAAAATTGGAAATTATACGTGGACAGAGTTTGTACGGTGATGAAAAAAAAATGAAGATTCGTTATAAACTCGACGTACAGTGAAAAGCGTTATGCAGACGTTGCATTTTTGCTCAATTATTGAAAAAATGAGTCACACCTCAAAGAAGTTTTACGAAAAATTGCATTCAAACATTTCTTTCATCCAATCGGAAGAGTAAGAGTGGGAGTTCGAAGACTCGTTCCCTCATACTTCGAAAAGGTTTCCCCAGTATACATCGTGTTAAATGGGTGAAGTGAATAAGGCTCGAGGTGAAGGAAGTGTGTTGAAAGACAGTACGCGAGCTCACTCCCCGCCAACTTGGCAATCTAAATTGAGTGTTTTCGTGAACGAAAGCTGTGATTCTTCATAAATGGCAAGCTAGGCGCGTTGTTGAATTTTTTCCCCATTTTGTTAAACTGACAGTTCGCATATTACTTGTATGTGGAAACAAATTGTTTGGGAATGATTGACTTCAACTGTATTCATCAAAACCGAGGCATCTTAAAAATAAATAATAATCGAACAAGTAAGTAATAAAATAACGCTATAATGAAAAAGTTAAAAATTAACGAACACATATAAACACGTGAATAACTCAAAAAAATGTCAATTCCATTATTTGAAACCAACAATAATAGAAGTTTGAGAAAGCAACCAAAAATTTCATACCCACAATTGTAGTATGCAACCAAATAATGTATTATCTTAAAAGCAGAATTTCAAAAAAACACAAAAATAATTGAAAATTAAAAAATAGGGTGCGGGGGGGGGGGGGAACAAGAAGATAACGAAGTTACAGTTAGATGTTGGAAGAGACCCCACGCGAGTTTTCATTTCGTCACAGAATCGCGCTATACTTTGTGTCCATTTTTGGCTAGAATTTCTCGTGCGGGTGGTTCCAAAATTACTCGGGGCAAACATTGGCCGCCCGAAAATCGCTTCAGCCTTTTCATCCTCTGCTTATAATAACCCTGCCTTCTATCCACGCGCGCTACGTTCCTAAACAGTCTCGATGCCGAGATCGACGCTACACACAACTACGCAATTCTTTTTCTCTGTCCGTTCGATTGATGCAAGCTTTGTTCGAGTCAGTTTGAGTGAAGTTTCAATATTCTTTTAAGTACGATGAACTTTCGGAGGCATTAACAGTCAAATTCATGGAAATCCATTACCGATCTTTCAATTAATTTTCAGTGCGAACGTTCTACGGTTCGGTTATTTTTTCACAACATGAATCAGGATTGAACAAAATCGCAATACAGAAAAAAATATCATGCAGGAAAAATTGAATTGAAAAAAAATATTGAATTAAGTACTTGTCGAGCTTTGCTTAATTTTGATAATTAGCTCATGGTCGCAAATTCGCCAAATACTTCGTCCGAAATTTTTCCCAATGAATTCTTTCCTAGTGCCATTTTTTCTGTACCTCCGGGATTTTTAGAAATCTCGATTCTTTGGGTGCCAAGAAAATTGTATACTGCAAAACTGATTTTGCATCGAGAATCGATGGGAAGATCAATAATCGGTTTTAATGCATTTGACTGTTAAAGCTTCTGAAATTTTCATTTATTCCACATTTTTTCGTGAAATCTAGGCTCAAATGTTGTTAATTCGACACTCCTGTTTTGAAAAACTAATGTCTGAACTTCCTTTATAGTATTTTTATTGTTTTTACGATTATTATATTAAACTTTTGTAATCATAGCGAATTATTAGAAATATCTGGTTTCTCGAATTGAGTTTTCGCTTGAGAGGCATTTTTCAAGGTCTTATAACATGGTTTTTTATATAAGGGAGGTTTTTTTATAGCGAGGGGTTTAATCGCCTAAAACTGTTGGATTGCCCGAGAAGTTCATACCAATTTTTGATATAGCGTAAGCGAAAGTCGAGGTGAACTTTACCGGCAACCCAATATAATATATGAAGAGGTTTCTTAACTAGTTTTCATGTATTTGAATACTTGAAACTAGGCTCCCAAAATTTTGTTTATTCAATGAATTTCGTGAGATTTATAACACCGGCACACAAAAAAAAAGAGGTCAGTACTTTTGACTAGACCCATGTAATTCTATGTATTTTGACGCGCTGAATCAGAATTTGGGGCCAGTTCAGCGCCTACACCCGTCAATTTTGAGTAAATTGCGAAAAACTGCTAAAATTGTAAAATAATCGCATTTTTTAAATTAAAAATTTTTTTGACCTATGTCATGCATGATTTTTATGTAATTTAATGCGGTGAATTTAAATGCAGAGTTATTTTAGCTTATACACCTTCAAAATATTGAGTAAGTAAAAAAAACGCATTTTTGAGCACTAAACATTTTTTTTTGACGTTTATCATGCATGATTTTTATCTAATTTGATGTGCTTAATTCGTATATATTTTCATTGTTTTTTGTGGATGTTGGAAAAGATGCAAGAGTGATGCAGAAAATATGATTAAAGAACTTTATAGACATCACACCGTTCTTCTTGTATAACGAACTCTTTTTTCCTCAAATGCTCGGTAAAGTGGATTTCTCGCAGCATCATTGGCAAAGAAAAATCTGCTGGCTAAAGGAGCGTTAGCTTACTTTTATCGTGATGATATGATGAATAGAATTCTTTAGTATATTGTTTGAATGTAAAAGCTTGATTGGTACATTAAAGCCTAATACACACAAAAACGATGAGTGGAGACTATTTATTGGTTCGTCAAAAAGAAGTCTCAAAGCTGTTCTATTCCATAACGGGAAAACATACACACCCATTCAAATAGCCCACTCGATCAAGCTCAAAGAGACTTATGAAAATTTACAGATTGTATTGAAAAAAATAATGTATTCGGAACATCTCTGGCAAGTTTGTGGTGATCTGAAAACTGCAACAAGACTTTTATGATAACAATCGGGTTTCACAAAAAATCCCTGCTTATGTTTATGGAATAGTAGGGACTGAAAACAACACTGTGTTCAGAAAGAGTGGCTAACGAGAACGAACTTCGATCCCGGTAGTAAAAACATCATACGGGTAGCATTAATTGATCCTCCAAAATATCTGTTACCACCATTCTATATTAAGCTGGGTCTTATAAAAAAGTATGTCAACGCTCTGAATAAAGATGGCAACTGTTTTCAGTATTTGAGAGAAAAGTTTCCCACGATAAGTGAAGCTAAATTAAAAGAGGGGATTTTTGATGAACCTCAAATTCGGAATTTATTTTCAGACAAAAATTTTCTTGATGAAATGAGTGACATTGAAAAAGCTGCTTGCCTAAGTTTTAAAAATGTACCTCAGGCCTTCTTAGGAAATACGAAAAGTGAGAATCATCAGAACTTAGTTGACGAGTTGTTGGAAAGTTATAAAAATTTAGGTTGCGTGATGAATCTTAAACTGCTCTTCCTACACGCACCTCGACTATTTCCCTCAAAACCTCGGAGATTATAATGAAGTACAAGGAGAACGATTCCATCAAAATCCTTATTTGGGGTTGAAATTTTTTTCTCAAATTCCCCCCCTGGTTCGATTCTAAATCACTCAAAAAGACACCGCAACAAAGCTGTGGTCAGTGGGATGATGGGAAAGGGTGCCGGCAAGCCCGGACGTTGTTTCTACTGCAGTCAAGTGTACTTGTATTCGAGTCATCCGAGTGTACTCGAAATCCTTGTCAATCGTCATTAAAAACAACCATTCAAGTATTTATTTAACATATAGTCATTGAAAATTCGAACTATAATATTTTCCCGTATGCCCAGGAATAAATCATCGGATAGTTTTTTAATCTTTGCTCCTGAATTTCGATAATAGACAACTTTTCTTATCGTTTTTCTATTCGTCGAGAGTTATATTTTCTAAAATTTCTAGATCATTACTTCCTCTGATATTTTCTTCATGACCTAGAGGTAAACGGTTCTATTTGCATGCTATTACTGAATTTATATATCTGTCGTTTTCGGGATCCATTGCTCAAGAACAGCCTTTTTGAGGGCCGATGAAACGAAGTAATCTTGTTTCGTAGGCTTATGTCAGTTTGTCGGTGTTTTGATGTGAATTCATACATCTGAGGAATTTTTTTATAACGTGATAGTCAGGCGCTATGTTGAGAAACACGGAATAAAAGAACTGTTTTGAGAATTTGTTTGTCAAAAAAAAGTCGACCGCAAAGCCGAAAGAGTTTTGATGAATAATTCGCAATAAGATGCAATTCCTGAACCATCGGATGATCTATATCAGCATTTTATATGAAAGTTATTAAAGAATAATGATTATTTAAGAAGATTAATATTTGAGGATAGAATTTGTAGTTAAGGTGGCTTGGGCTATGCCGAGAAAACTTATCAGGAAGAATATCGTGTTAGCTAGACGCTGTGCCACGAGACATGATATTCGGAACGGCGTCGGCTTTCCCAGGGATGAAGGAAAGGCTCCCAACCTTTCCTTCATCCTCCTCCTTATTTCTACCAAAATTGTACAGAAACAAAGTTATAATGGAGCCTATCATTCCTCGATAACGAGAAGATTGCTTCTCGCAGTACGCTTTAGCGAGGCTAAGCCCGATTGCGTAGTGAGAAAGCAATGCAGAGCACTAGATGCTCCTAATAGGAGCATCTAATAGGTATACGAAAGCAATTAATTGATTCTATTTAGTGATTTAAACAAAAATAAATTCTATACGCCTTCTTAGAATGTAGAAATTATAAATGTAGAACACTAGAATAGAATGGTGCTGCCATCGAACATCAAGTAAGCGAAACTGAACTGACTAAAGAGAAAACCGAAAAAGTCTAGCCGAACGCCGAACAAAAAGTTGGTCGGACGTTTTACGTTTTACGTTGGCCGTTGGACAGTTAGACCAGCAATCTCAGTCGTAATTCTGTTTTGTGATTCCCGAAACTTCCAGTTTCTTCATTTTCAGAAATCATTCGGAAAAATCTAGTGAGAGTGATCTGAGTGATATTTACAAGTAGAAGTAATTCCGAACTATCATGAAAAGGTACGTGCAAAATCTTTTAGTATTTTTTTTCCGATACAAACACGGTTAGAATACTTATTCGAACTAGAGGCAAAGAAACAATACTTCGCAACTTTCAAGGTCAAATGTGGCATGTGGTCGTGAAACTGTATCCAAGTTCTGTGTTTTGAGCTTACAGCGTGTATTCCGAACTTAAAACTTGCAAAAATTATTGCCATTAACATTTTAGGTTTTTGATTCTCAAACCGCGAGCAACCAACTCTGGCTCCGGTTCCAGCACAAACAATGACGATAATACCCGTGTTGACGATCAAAAGTGCATACCATTGACGTAGAAAAATCGTGATTCTAATACAGATCAATCTAGAAATAAAGAAAACAACAGTTGCAGGTAAGGTCGATTTAAAAAAAAAAAATCTAACGACACATGTTTCTAATTTAGTAAAACCTTTTAATTTTTTTTAAAGAAATTTCACGATACTTTCATGATTGGTGATTTAGTTTGAAACAAAATATTGCTTTTAACATATGAATTTTTCACTGAAAAATTATCGAAAGATGTTTCAAAAGATTTCGTTCGTTCAATTTTTTTCAATTAATTTATTCCCCTGTATTTGCCATTTATCATTAAACAGGAATATCGACACAGCTCAGACACAGTTAGGGGAGAAAATTCAAAAAATGACATCTGTCGATTTCAAACGCAAGGCCACAGACGACAAAAGGACCGACCATCAACAAAAAAATAAAAAATTTCGTATTGACAAAGCGATGGTTACATTCCACGGAGAATCTTCGTTGACCGAGTCGTACACCTCTGATTATTCTGATTCTGACGATGACGAAATCAAATCGAGAAAAAAAATAAAAAAACAGAGGAAAATTTACAAACAAAAATTTCGAGAAGAATGGAAACCGAAATACCCTTGGCTGGAGCAAAGGTCGAATCAGGCATTTTGTAAAGCATGTATCAAAGTTATAATCGGAGGGAAGTCGCATATTGAACGCCATGCTGCGACAAATGCTCATCAATTGAAAATTGAGTCAGCCCAAAGCACGTGCGAGATTCAGCAGTTTTTCAAAGACGACGAAAAAGAAAACAAGAAACTCGTCACGGTTGCTGAACTCAAAATGACCATGTTTCTACATGAGCATAATTTGCCTTTCTTGCTTATGGACCATTTCGGGAAGTTCCTCGTGTCTGTGTGCCCTGATTCCGAAATCGCCAAAGCTGTAAAATGTGCTCGGACGAAAGCTACAAGTCTGACAAAAGATTGCATCGCAGCTGAGCAAATTGCAATAATCTCGGAACAGTTGAGAAACGGAGTTTTTTCAATAATCATCGATGAAACTACAGACGTAAGCGCCGAGAAATCACTGGCAATTGTTGCACGTTTTTACGATGAACAACAGAAGCAATGCAAAGATAAATTTCTCGGACTCATCAAAGTAGTTTCATGCACCGCCGAAGATTTGTTTACGGCGATCTGCAAACATTTCGATGATCTTCAAATTCCCTTTACGAACATGATAGGATTGGCAGCTGACAACGCTTCCGTCATGATGGGATCAATAAGCGGAGTTCAAGCTCGATTCAAACAAATCATTCTGAATTTGTTCGTGCTTGGCTGTGTATGCCATTCGTTCAATCTTTGTTCGTCAGCAGCAGCACAAAAGTTACCAAGAAGTTTAGAGGATATGATTCGAAGCATTTATAATTACTTTGCTCATAGTAGTAATAGAGTGTGAAAGTTGCAGGAATTTCAGGCTTTCGTCGAACTGAAGCCACACAAAATGTTACGTCCTAGTCAAACGAGATGGTTGTCTCTTCAGGTGAGTGCTTAAGTTTTCTGCCTGCAGCTGATTTTCGATTGATCTTGTTAAAATACTTAAAACGGTAATTTGATTTTGGTTGTACATAATATATTCATATTATGTACGAAGTGATTCCTTTTTCGAAAAAGTGAGAGTATTAAATTCATTGAATTCTTAAACCAACCGTTTCTCGTATATTTTCGAGGTGAAATCAAATATATCGTATATATCTGGTCTTTTGTCTTACAGGCGGCTGTAGATCGCGTCTTAGAAAACTGGACTGCGTTAACTCTCTTCTTCACGAATGAGTGCTTCGAAGATAATCTGCAATCGGTTCAAAACATTCTCGGCCAGTTACAAACACCTATATACAAGGTATATTTCACGTTTCTCTCATACGTTCTGGAGCTCGTCAACAAGCTGAACGTCGAATTTCAAGCCGAGAAACCTAAATTGCATCTTTTATTGAGTCGAGTACGAGCGTTGTATCGATCGATACTTCGTAACTATATTGAGATAAAATATCTCGATAGAATATCTTTACAAAATATCAATCCAAGCGATCCAAGACTTTTTTTGAAATTGGAACAAGTTTATTTTGGCGCACAAACAGATTTGCTATTATCCAATAAGGATATTGATCCGAAAGAACTGCACAGCTTCAGAACGCATGCTCTCAGTTATTACGTCCTCCTTGCAGAACAACTAAAAAAACGTTTTAATTTTGACGACGAAGTTTTATTATTCATGAGCTGGTTCAATCCTGCAATCGCAGTATCGGGTGATATCTCAAATATTGCAACCCAATCTTTTAAACTTTTTCCACAACTCGTGAACGATCTTGAAAGATTGAATATCGAATGGCGTCTCGTGGCCGATTTATCAGAGCTTAAAGCATTCAAAGAGGAAACATTGGAGACATTTTGGACGCACATTTTTCAGATTAAAAATGATTTAAAAGATTTGGTGTTTCCAAATTTAACAAAATTAGTAAAAGGATTATTGTGTTTGCCTCATTCGTCAGCAGCGGCTGAACGAGTATTTTCACAGTTGAATCTTTTAAAAAATAAGATGCGAAACAAATTGCATGTCGATACTTGCGAGAGTATCCTCCATGCGAAAGAACTTTTGGATGACAAAACGTGTCATAACTGGCAACCAAGTCAGGCATTATTGAAAAGAAAGCCTCAGTATGATTCGAATGCCAACAAACAAAAAATAAGTACATAGTGCTTCAGCACTTCAGCACTCAGTAATGAGGACGCGCATTTTTGTTCAATTTTATAATTAAGCTTTACTGCTCCAAAAATTAAGTATAGGATTAAATATAGAATAGGAAAAAAGATTATAAATTATCAACATGATATTATTTTTATATGTTATTAATATCGCGGTTCGCGGTACATTATAAGCAAAAACTGTGATGACTGGGATCTACGATAATTTTGATGTATCCATGTTAATGGATAAAAAATGCAATATGTATTTTGTAGTGATGAATACAAACTGTGATGTACATAAAAAAAAAAGTGCCAATGTTTCTCAATGATTTGTATCTTCTCTCCATTTAATTTGAAACGACCGCCAATTTAGTACGAAAATATGTCATCTGTTACGGTTTGGCGCTGCCATCTAGTACCGAACGGTGGCTTACTCTGGCAACACTGGCTCCTATACCGGACGAAAGTATCCGTTCTTGAAGGTCGAGTTCGAGCCAAGCTTCTCGAATTGCAAGATGGGGAAATCGGAAGGCTTTACCCGCTCCTGGCAAAAATCCGCCGGTCAGTGCACGAACCTGCACACTGACACCTCTCCTACGTGAGAGAAGAGGATCTAAAAAATCCTAAGTTACGATATTTGGGAATTGACCACCTCCCGAATATCGAAACGTTTCAATATGTTAAATAAATACTTGAATGGTTGTTCTTAATGACGATTGACAAGGGTTTCGAGTACACTTGGATGGCTCGACGTGATTTATACATAGAAAAAGAATAGGAGCCAAAGATAAAGCGAACACAAATTTGACTGAAGTAGAAACAACGACCGGGCTTGCCGGCACCCTTTCCCATTATCCCACTGACCACAGCTTTGTTGTGGTGTCTTTTTTAGTGATTTAAAATCGAACCAGGGGGGGAATTTGAGAAAAAAAATTTCAACCCTAAATAAGGACCACCCTAATGTATTGTAACGTAACCTCCTCCTGAACGACCGAATCGACTCGAACCCGAACATAACCTCAAAAAAAAACATCGCGACGCGGCGATTCTTATATTATTCTTTTGCCTGCTATAATCAGGAATGATTTTTCTTGTAAATTGATTTGTAAATTTGTAAATTCTTTTTTTAAATTCAAAGTTGTAATTAATCGAGTCCGAGTCAAACAAAACCGAGATTTCTGTAAATTTGGTAAATTTTGTAAATTTTAAATAATTCAAAAGACCGCGGTACGAATTTGAGGTTATATTGCGTCAAATTAATAAATTTCTTTTTTTGTATAAAATCGAAACACGATTGAATTATCGAAACTATTATTTTGAAAATAGGCGAAAAACGCGTAAATAAACAATTGTTCAAATTTGAAACGGCGAGTGAAACAAAATTTTTCACAATTGGCGAGCGCGAACGCGAACATTTCATGACCACAAATCAAAAACGAATTTATCCTGTGAAATCAATCAAAATTGAATATATCGGAATTGTTAAATTCTTCAAAATCTAAATTCCGCGTTCTCACGTTTCTTTCATACCTGCTCCTTTTAAAATTAAGGTAGCTCGAACCGACGCGTGGCGGCGTTCAGGCCAGGTCGGCAAGAGCGTTACGTTACAGTATATACGATAATTGCACTAAAAAACTGTAATTTCTGAGAAACGTCTCTTTTTTCTTTTATTCACTCAGTTATTCTGTACTTTTTTTTTACAATCACAGCTAGTTATACACTGACACTCGCCTCTCGATCGAAATTATGTATTGTCGCTGTTACGGCTGTTACCGCCGTGCTACGTCTTTTTTAAATGTCTGCTGTGCTGCCCTGCTACGTTCTGAAGTTGTCGGATTTCCAATCATCAACAACCAATCTTAACATCTAAAAATGGATGTCGTCAGATCCAACCAATCAAAAACTTGAGAGCATCAAAGTGCCTTTGATCGTGTTGTAAATAAAGACCCATAAATTCTTGAATGTGTTGGTAATTTTTGCATAATCTTGAGCCCGTGCAAAGTTTTTTCTCAGCCATTACGCGCCACCAATAATGCTGATTTTGGGCGCAATCGAAATAGAATTTATTAATTAGTCTCCAGTTCAATTTTCAAAGCCTCAGATGATTCAAGAGTTTCGTAATTGAACAAAATGACGTGCCAATTTTACCCCCACCATCACCAATCGTTTTATTCAGAGAAAAGATAGTCTCGACGAGTTCGGGCCAGCAGACGACAGAGCTGGCATATGAGAAGGCTTTTTTTCGCGTAGAACGGCTTTCCACGAGGGAGTAGAAGTTTTTTATTATCTTTACCAGGTAAATCGGTGATTGAACTTCGTCATCCAAGATGAGATATTTTTTGTGGGCAACAATGAATATGTACTAAATCGATCTGCATAGAATTTAAACGCTAGTTATCATGTGGTATAACAGTGATTTATTATTGAGAGTCGTTTTAGCTTAGATTGTTGTATCCCTCCTGCACAGCAGAGTCATTCTCGTATGAAAAGTCATTGATTTGTTCTATTCGTTTATCCAAAACCGAGCGTTGTAATTTCGTGCATGTTTTAAAATGTATATGCCTATTTTTATTTTAGCATACTACGGTTAAAAATCACCTGAAATATTATAAATTATCGGATGAAAAATCATACAAATTACAGTATTCACTTCGTCAGCTATTCCCGTATTAGCTATTTCAAGGTTCTCTTGCCACGTTTTTTGTAAGTTTTTTTTGCAAGACGACCGTTTTTATCGCAATAACCTTTTTTATCGTTCATTTTCCTCTACTGTAAAACTATCTTGCACAGTAAACGCACTTCATAATCAACAAAATTTGTAACTAAATCTGACAGCGTAAGATGATCAACATAGCAGCGGTAGCATATAGTTGCACTTTCTACGTTGCCTAACGTCTTAATTTATATATACCATCCACGTTAAAATAAATTCTTCAAAGGTTTTTTGTTCTATTGTAAAATTATATTATGAAGTCCTCTCTCGATTATATTTTTGGACCGATAAAATTATTATAATAACGTAAGTTTTGTGTTTCGGAATTTTCGAGAAATATGAAATGTGCAAAGATCACGTAGCCATCACCGATCTAATTTAAAAAGCAATAAATAACTGAAATATACCTTCACCTCGCTTGTTGAGAGGAATTTTCCTTCTTAAAAAAGTACTTCTGGCAGGGAAACCCGAAAAATTCACTATTCAAACGGATTTTTAATTTTTTTTTAACAAAAAAACTTTTGAATATTACTTTATTGACTACATGAAATTTGACTGAATGACAAAATATACGGGGAAAAAAATATCATTTTGACGAAATATAAGAAGATAAAATACCCTAAATCTTAAACAATTGTTACATAATTGAACACATACAAATAATTGGGTGAATGTAGAAAATTTCGGGAGGTACGAAAAAATCGTTGAACACGTTGAAACATTGACTGTATCATACAGCAAGGTGTCCTAGATTAAGTATAACGATATGAAATAATCGTGTAGATCAATCGCAGATCAACAGTTTACTCCAACATTTGATTGCTGACGTCAAAACGCGCGTTATCAAATTTTACTACGTTAGATTCATTTTCCGGTTACCGGCGCGTTTAGACAACGAGAAACAGAATCGATAAAAAAATTCTATGTAAATAATGATTTTGGCCAAAGTTAGGGAGGGTGGGGCAAAGTGAAACATCTCCCAAAAAATATAGAATTCCACTTCCCCATTCGATAATTGCAACGTGCTTCGAAAACTTAATGTTAAATTTAAAAAACAACTATTTTTTCAACAGATTAAAACTTTTTTCAATCAGTCAAATTTAAATGCTAGTAATAGTAAAATAAATTAATAACTAAAACATTCACTATAATTCAAAACATGCACTTACGGTTTTGTTGATACACACTTAAAAGCGAGGAAAATCACAATTTTTCTTCTTCTCTTGGTAACACCAATAAAAATGATTATAATTCTATAATAATTCTTTTAACTCTACAAAATGTAAGAAATTTATCTATTTACTTGAATTTTTTTAAATACTTAAATTTACTTAAGTACTATGAAATGTAAAAAATATCACTCCTTCAGTACATGAGCCAATTTTCTGTAATCGAAAAAAAAAATTAAATTCTGAAAGAATTCAATTTTTTATGGAATATCAAGTTTTCAAATGATGTGCTGAACGGAATGATGAAATTCTGCAAGTTTTCATTTTAAAAAAATGTCCACTTTTTCAAGGGGCAGCGGGGACGTGGTCCGCTTTTACGATGCGCCAAAAATCATTTTACAGGGTCTCTTGTGAATAAATCAAAAAGAAGGTCCGTGCCAAATTTGAAGCCAATCGGAGGCAACCGGTATTCGGAAGTACAGCCCGCTTTTCCCCTCTCCCCTACTCCACAAATTCACGACCATGAGTAATAAGTACTTTATAAGAAGTGAGTAAAGGTTCGCTTAGCACTTCGTCTGAAATTGTTCCTGGTTTCATGTAAGGCAGAAAATCTGCACTGTATAAAGGCATTATACTCGGAATTAGTCCGAAAGATTTTTCGTTAAGAGTATGGATCAGTCGACTAACCTCACTTGGAATTTTTGAAATTGAAATTCTCTGACACGGTTTGGCTCTGTCAGCCTACGCAGAACGATGGCAAAAATCGACTGACAGAGCCTTTTTTTAATCGGTCAAACTGTGTCAAAGAGTTTTGATTTCGAAATTTGCAGCTATCTCTCTCGCACTCACGATTGCGATATACCGACTGATCCATCCTCTTAAGGAGATTGGATCGCGACGATACGATGTTGCCATGCTAAACTACGTGAGGATCAAAGCCAGCGAAAGCAAATCCGTACATACAACGTTTACGCTACGGAAAGGAGAATGGTCACTTTAAATGATCAGACCCTACCCATTACAAACGCAGTTAAATATCTGGGTATGCATCTAGACCGATGACTAACCTGGAATAAGCACATAAATACAATGAGAAAAGAAC